>NC_068361.1:24226956-24462887 GCF_020536995.1 Dreissena polymorpha | reverse complement strand
ATGAAGGCCTACCCGCTTTGGCCGAAGCATCTGCTGTTTTGCCACCTTCCTGATCAGAAGTTCTTTCACTTTCCCTTGGAATTTTTGTTGAAAAAATGTAGGAGAGTTCGTCCCTCGCTTCTCTCCGTTCTGCTTGACATGTTTAAACACTTTTTTCTTAAAACATTGGAAAATCGCAACAACAAAAAATGCTTACAAACGTTTTCAACACTTTCTGATATGTTAGACACAGTTTGAAGACCGTTGACATCTATCAACCAATGAAAGTGCAGGATTCAACACAGTGCGCCCGCGGTAGCCAAGCAACGGTTATTTTCCACCTACTCAGCAGACCCGTGTTTAGAATTCGCAGTACGATTCCATCGCTTTGTTTTTGAAAATTAAATCTCCCATTGATCTTATTTTTTAATGCGCCAATTTTATTATGTATTCGCCCGACTGGCCCACTGATATTATTAAGATTGCGACCATTAATATTTCGATGCGGGAATCCCGCAATGGCGTTGCCCAGAATGAACACTGAACACCCTGCTTTTCTTTCTTGCAAAATTAGTTTATTTCCATCACCAACCCATTGTTCAAAGAGTCAAGTTTTTGCAATTTTCACAGCGGATCCACAGTGCCTTGTTGGACCAGGGAATTTCATTTTAGATACAACTGCTCATTTTTAGCCTGAAAAATAAAAATAAACGATTTCAAATAATTAATTTATTTTATTTGGACATTCATGGTTTGAAATCGTTTTAAAAAATGTTGATTTTGCGATTTTTGAACTTTTGGTACGAACTAGTCCGTTACAAAACCGAAGTTTCGTACCCATTGAAAATAACGAAAATACACGTATTATATGCACAAATTCTTCTCTACAATTGCATTAAACAACACATACAATTTTATTCTTTAAATATGACCGTATTTGTGCGTCAAATATTGAAGATTTAAAGTTGATAGGCGTAAATGGGTTTCGCATTCGGGCACCTGTTCACGGCTGTTGAATTTAAATCGTTCTTTTCGTATTGCTTTCATAATAATATTTAGTCATTTTAATACTATTAATTTGATAAAATTGTAAAGAAATAATAAAATATTTACTTACAAATCGATTCTATTCAGGATTTTATTTGACGGTTGCATAATTATTGAGTTAGCAGCATTGTGTACACATCGGTCTTATTGACAATAACGTAGTGACGTCACCATCTATGTATAGAATTGAGTTAGCAGACTTTGCTTTGAAAGCGTTGTAGCGTTCTTGAACAAACAATTATGGCATAGCTTTTGGTAAATTCCAGCACAATTTAACTTTTTCTTAAACTCGTCACCCATTTAGTGTTTAAAAGCCACCTTTTGGCATCCGAAAAAATATCGAGATTCAATTTTTATTTTTTTTTTGGTTTCGTCAAAAATAAGAGTCGGCGGGTCCGAAAATCATTTTATTAAAAAACTCTGGCCTTACTTGATATATTTGGGAAAAGAAGCCGTCATGTAAATGTAAGAGTAAATGTAACCGGCAGAATCGCTGGCTGACGGTATTTAAAGAGAACACTGATAATAGTAAACTAAATCTCTACGACACGATTACAGCGTTGTAAAATTGTGTTTTGGGTGATAATGGTTAGTAATTCATACAAATGTTATTAAAAAATATTGTGCTTTAAAATTAATTTTGAGAATGGGATGGAAGATCAGAAAATGAAGAGCATACAGGGATGGAAATATGTGGTTTCCCGTGAGCCCGGGGCAAGTAGATTTTGGCCTGGGCAACTCAATTTCAAAAGTTGGTAAACTTCTTTTTTTTAAATCTTAAAACAATTCAGTGCAATAAAAATTGAAAAACAATTGATCACCATGGATCAATACTAGTTAAATAACATTCATTATTTAGGAATAGGACATGACTCAATTCAGGCTCATAATAATACATCATGCATTGAACATGTGTATTGTCAGCAAATGTATATAATTATCTATTATTTTATTAAAAAAATGTATAATAATATTCACATGTTCATATTTCTGGGCTCGTTATTCTTTATCTGGGCAACCAAAATACTAAAGATGGTTGCACACAATAGCAAAAAGTTAGTTTCAATCCCTGGCATATCATTGTAACTTTATTAACCAGGTTTTCCGAAGGAAAAACTGGTTATTAGATTGGCGAATGCGGGCGGGCTGGCGGGCTGGCTGGCTGGCTGGCGGGCTGGCGGAATAAGCTTGTCCGGGCCATAACTATGTCGTTCATTGTCAGATTTTAAAATCATTTGGCGCATTTGTTCACCATCATTGGACGGTGTGTCGCGCGAAATAATTACGTCGATATCTCCAAGGTCAAGGTCACACTTTGAGTTCAAAGGTCAAAAATGGCCATAAATGAGCTTGTCCTGGCCATAACTATGTCATTCATTGTGAGATTTTAAAATCATTTGGCACATTTGTTCACCATCATGGGACGGTGTGTCCCACGAAAGAATCACGTCAATATCTCCAATGTCAAGGTCGCCACGACTAAAATAGATTTAAAAAAAAAAAAACTTACAAAGGGGGTTAATTTTTTTTGGTCATTTCAAAAGTTCAGTTTGAGTTTTTCTCCCTTTATCAGATTTTTTTTTCACAATGAAAACCTGGTTTTGTGACAATTTTGTCCCTTGTTGTTTAACTGTATTGCATTAAAATTGTGATTGAGGTAAGCTTGTTGTTTATAGTATATTTACTTTTAGCTCGACTATTATATATGAAATATATATAGTGGACCTATCCTACTCACCCCGGCGTAGGTGCGCGCATTGGAATGTTTGCGTACTACCTCGAATATATTTCCTATGTCCATTGACATATTGCTTTCATACATGTATTTTGCTTCTTAACCAACATGACCCCAATGTATAAACAAAAGCAGATAACTGTATCAAGCATTTTGTAACAATAATGGCCTTTTTTTCACTAAGAATAAGCATATAATTGATAAATCTATTTTAAAGTTTGCGTACCACCTTTAAATTGCCACAACTTTTTTATTATGCTCTCCCCAAATTTTTTAAGGGGGGAGCATATAGTCGCCGCTTCGTCTGTCCGTCCGTGCACAATTTTTGTCCGGGCTATTTCTCAGCAACTAATGACTGGAATTCAATTAAACTTAATGGGAAGCTTCACTACCAAGAGGAGACATGCTTATTATCAGCCGGTTCTGGTCAGATGATTTTTCACAGAGTTACAATGTATGGCCCTATGAAATTTTCCATTAACTGTACATATAACGCGATCTACCTGTTGGCGTATTCGTTATTACTGTGAAAAATCTAGTTTTTGATTAAATCACGAAAAAGTGGTGTTTTTTATTGCGCAATCGCTATAAACACGTGGCTTGGCCGGAAGTACATGTAGCCTTAATAGCAACCTCAAGACAATTCACCCCCAGGAGACAATTCACGGGCTAGACAATTCAAATTAGATTTTTCATACCCCAATTTTTCGATTTTCGTAATCATTTTTGTCGTACCCAAATGTTTTTCGTACCCAAATTTGTTCGTACCTAAAAAAAAATTCGTACCCATTATTTTCGTACCCAAATGTTTTTCGTACCCAAATTTTTCGTACCCAATTTTTTGGTACCCAATTTTTTTCGTACCCCTTTTTTTTCGTGCCCAATTTTTTTCGTACCCATTTTTTCGTACCTAAATTTTTGTTCGTACCAAATTTTTTTTCGTAACAATTTTTTTTTCGTACCCATTTTTTTCGTACCCAAATGTTTTTTGTTCCCAATTGTTTTCGTACCCAATTTTTTTTTTTGTACCCATTTTTTTCGTACCCAAATGTTTTTCGTACCCAAATTTGTTCGTACCCATTTATTTTTTCGTACCAATCTTTTTCGTACCCAAATTTGTTCGTACCCAATTTTTTTTTCATACCCATTTTTTTTCGTACCCAAATACAAAAATTCGTACCTATTTTTTTAGTACCCAAATTATTTTCGTACCCAGATTTTTTCGTACCCAAAATTTTTATTTGTACCCATTTTTTTCGTACCCAAATAGTTTTCGTACCCTAATTTTTTTTGTTTCCTTTATTTTTTCGTACTCTAATTTGTTTTCGTAACCAAATTAGTTTTTTTTCCTGCCCATTTTATGTTCGTAACCATTATTTCTTCGTACACAAATTTGTTCGTACCCAAATTTTTTCGTACCCATTTGTTCGTACTCAAATTTTTTTCTTACACAAATTTGTTCGTACCTAATTTTTTATTTGTACCCATTTTTTTCGTACCCAAATAGTTTTTCGTACCTTTATTTTGTTCGTACCCTTTTTTTTTCGTACTCAAATTTGTTTTCTTACCCAAATTTTTTTTTTTTCGTACCCACTGCCCACATATTTTTTCGTACCAATTTTTTATTTTGAAATAATCGATTTTCAATTTGATTTGAACTCTCCACTCATTCCATCCCGCGAAACCCTTAAGGTGTCGCAACTCTAGTATGGAATGAGTGATGTATTGGACGTCATCATTGATGACGTTCAATCGAACGAATGATAAAGGGGGCTAAGTTTCGTTAAGCTGGCGCATATAGCCGCGATTTGAGTCAATTGAAAACTGGCCCAACACGTTTGCTGAAATTTGACATGTATATGAACCAGAATGCGATCTACCTGTTGGCGTTGTCGTCATATCTGGGAAAAAACAACTTTTCGAGTATTTTGTGTTTAAATATTTTTTATGGGAAACGGCACGTGCGCATGACGTCATGAAAAGCGCTTAGGCTAGCTTCCATCTTGTTAATAAACAAAGAAACTAATTTACGCGTAATTAATTAAAGTTAGGCGTTTAATCGATAAACAAAGACGTAATAATTGTGTTTGAATATCAATTGGAAGTACACATGCATGTCTTTTGTGCACAGTGTGTTTTTTTAATAAACATGACATAAATCTATGTGTTATTCGACGTATTGTGAATTTGTGTGCGACGAGTTGAAGAAAGGTTTACACGGCTAGGCTTTCCGAGATAAATGTAAGTACACACTGGTATTAGAATGGTATTCTATTTATCCGATAATATCTATTACATTATTAGGGTTTAATAATTTATTATTAAATCAATAAATAAACGTGAGCAGCAAATCAATTAATTTCGTTTGTAAGTGGAAACCAAAAGTAAACAAACCAACGGTCAAAATGGCTGACAAAGGAATGAACACCCAGAAATTACTTACAAAATAAGATCATCAGAAGTGATGTAAAGTGAACGCTAGTTAGCTATTTTGTACATAAGTATACGATCCAATGCAAAACAATAAAATTTGCCATAAAAAAACACCAGTGGATATGGAAATCTTCAGCGTACGAAATAGCATTAGCAGACGGCGTCGACAAATAGCTGCCAATACAGGTTCGAAAAGAACGCGAGAAAGTATTAACAAAATAACATAATTAAAAATGATGTAAAGTGAACGCTAATTCGCTGTTTTGTAGATAAGTATATGATCTATTGAAAAACCATAACATTTGACATAAAAACACCGGTGGATATGGAAATCTTCAGCGTAACGAAATAGCAGACATCACACGGCGTCTCATCTGATTTTACGCTGTTTGCCAAGGCCGATAATATAATGAATGGAAATGCACAAACTCAGTAACTGGCAAGCATATATGCATTAGTAGGTTGTTTCGTAATTATTTAGAAACGACTACATAATTCTTTTGGTTCAGCCAGTGCAACTTAACAGAAATAAGTATAAAAAGTTTCTACACCTGACAACAATGTGCCAACTTAATACAAGGTAAGTTGTTTACATTATTTAAAATATTGCAAGCTTACAGTATACAACAATATACAGCTGGTACAATGTAATGTCATCGTTTTAATTGTAATAAGCCCGTGGTTAATTACCCTTTTTAATCAATGCATCTCTAACACCTTCAATTGACTTGTTCATGAAAAATATACACCCTCAGTGCATGTTATCCCATACACCATCACTCACTTACTAAGGCTCGATTGATCATTCTCAGCTCGGGTACTACTTACCGGTACATGTACCCCGGGTACTCTTAATTTTACTTACATGTACCCCGGGTACGGTAAATAAACTTAAACATACCCGCAAATATTAGATTGTATCCGAGTTGTATATCCGCCAAAAATCCGATGTCGTTAAACATGCTACCGATTAACGTAAAACAATATTGTTTACCTTAAACAAACTTCTCTTTTAAAAAATCTGCATCAACATGCTTTTTAGTATGAGTGTTGAGAGGACGCCGTAGGAATAAGCAAGTAATCAAGAATACGTCTCTGTTTCTGCTTTTATTTCCTTCATGTATAATGACGATAAGGATTGACGACTAACATCAACGACAATGATCACAAGCATTTACGACTAACACTGACAACAAGCATTGGCGACTAGATGTAACATTGACGATTCTCTACAATAAATGAAATTAACAGTAATAAATGAATAATAAGATTATAGTACAACAGATATGCTTTTCAAAGTATAATATAATAGCATACACTCATAAGAATAAGAGGTTTCATAAATAACATTTTGAAACATTTTCAATAAATATCGAAATATCTTAAACAATATTTATTACACAGCATTAATTAATTGTTAAAACATAATATAAATACCGAATATGGTGTTCCCCATTTAACGGACCTTGGTAACCAAATAATGTTTCTTTTAAAAAATCTATGACGGTAAAAAGTGAACGTGCGATGTCGCGGAAAATATTATACTTGACGACGTCATACAATGACGCGACTTTAAACAATTTAAGATTTAAAATGTAATCACATTATTGATTTTAACAATGAGTTTTGATAATATAAATGCCATTTAACAGAAAATTTACATAAATGTAAACATAATTAATTTTTACAAATAGCCGACAACAACCGATTTAGTGTTAAAATTCCCGCGTACATTTTAGTATATTTACCGTACCCAGGGTACGAGCCTTACTAACTGTATTATTATTATATCTCACCGACTACAAGGTACCTTTACCTTGTTGTGTTTATCAACCTGGAATTTATGTAAAATCCGGCTAATTAGTAACAGATGTGATACACTGAGATAAAGATATTGCCTTAGTCCTTATGTATTTGAGGCTGTTTCCATAAATAATTAAGAAGTAACTTTTTACAGCTTTAAAGATTTTTTTTTAAATAAATAACTCAGAAAAAAGTTTATCAATTACAGAATAATTATTGATTTTATATAAAATGGCTCCTTTTTAATGTTTAAATGCTACAATTTTCAATCGACCAGTAATGACCAGTATTGACCGGTTTTAACCAGGTATTGACCGCCGGCCCGGTCAATACTCAATTGACCGGTCAATATGCCAACCCTGCATTGAAGCCTAATATGCATTTATCTATTATTATTTGGGCACAAATAATTTTACTGTGTGAAGACCCTACATAAAATGCTGATTTTTTTCTTACTTGGTACCTGGCGACACACATTTTCAAGTCTATTTCATTAAATTTGGCATAGATATTTATAAAATTGGCATCGTATGAACCAGTAGTCATAGTATAAGCAACATTGAAGCCTAATATGCATTCATCTATTATTTATTGGGCACAAATAATTTTACTGTGTGAAGACCCTACATAAAAATGCTGATTTTTTTCTTACTTGGTACCTGGCGACACACATTTTCAAGTCTTTTTCATTAAATTTGGCATAGATATTTTAAAAAATGGCATCGTATGAACCAGTAGTCATAGTATAAGCAACATTGAAGCCTAATATGCATTCATCTACATGTATTATTATTTGGGCACAAACAATTTTACCGTGTGAAGATCCTACATAAAAATGCTGATTTTTTTCTTATTTGGTACCTGGCGACACACATTTTCAAGTCTATTTCATTACATTTGGCATAGATATTTATAAAACTGGCATCGTATGAACCAGTAGTCATAGTATAAGCAGCATTGAAGCCTAATATGCATTCATCTATTATTATTTGGGCACAAATAATTTTACCGTGTGAAGACCCTACATAAAAATGCTGATTTTTTCTTACTTGGTACCTGGCGACACACATTTTCAAGTCTATTTCATTAAATTTGGCATAGATATTTGTAAAAATGGCATTGTATGAACCAGTAGTCATAGTATAAGCAACATTGAAGCCTAATATGCATTCATCTGTTATTATTTTGGCACAAATAATTTTACCATGTGAAGACCCTACATAAAAATGCTGATTTTTTTCTTACTTGGTACCTGGCGACACACATTTTTAATTCTATTTCATTAAATTTGGCATAGATATTTTTAAAAATGGCATTGTATGAACATATCGTCATAGTATAAGCAACATTGAAGCCTAATATGCATTCATCTATTATTATTTGGGAACAAATAATTTTACCGTGTGAAGACCCTACATAAAAATGCGGATTTTTTTCTTACTTGGTACCTGGCGAATCACATTTTCGAGTCTATTTCATTAAATTTGGCATAGATATTTATAAAAAGGGTATCGTATGAACCATTAGTCATAGTATAAGCAACATTGAAGCCTAATATGCATTCATCTATTCTTATTTGGGCACAAATAATTTTACTGTGTGAAGACCCTACATAAAAATGCTGATTTTTTTCTTACTTGGTACCTGGCGACACACATTTTCAAGTCTATTTCATTAAATTTGGCATAGATATTTATAAAATTGGCATCGTATGAACCAGTAGTCATAGTATAAGCAACATTGAAGCCTAATATGCATTCATCTATTATTACTTGGGCACAAATAATTTTACTGTGTGAAGACCCTATATAAAAATGCTGATTTTTTTCTTATTTGGTACCTGGCGACACACATTTTCAAGTCTATTTCATTAAATTTGGCATAGATATTTATAAAAATGGCATTGTATGAACCAGTAGTCATAGTATAAGCAACATTGAAGCCTAATATGCATTCATCTATTATTATTTGTGCACAAATAATTTAACCGTGTGAAGACCCTAGATAAAAATGCTGATTTTTTTCTTACTTGGTACCTGGCGACACACATTTTCATGTCTATTTCATTAAATTTGGCATAGATATTTATAAAAATGGCATCGTATGAACCAGTAGTCATAGTATAAGCAACATTGAAGCCTAATATGCATTCATCTATTATTATTTTGGGCACAAATAATTTTACCGTGTGATGACCCTACATAAAAATGCTGATTTTTTTCGTACTTGGTATCTTGCGACACACATTTTCAAGTCTTTTTCATTAAATTTGGCATATACATGTATATTAATAAAATTGACATTGTATGAACATGTCGTCATAGTATAAGCAGAGAAGCATAATACGCATTCATCCATTATAATTTGGGCTCATACAATTTTACCGTGTTAGCACCATATATCAAGTTGCAGATTTTTTAAATATTCGCCACATACCCAAAGGCATTTTCATTAATATCTCAGAAAAATAGACCTATATATTAATACACATGGCATCTAAAGAACATTTTATCATAGTTAAACATGGTTTCCAGCCAACCTGGAAATCAGGGAAAACCTGGAAAAAGACTTTCACTTTCACTAACGCCCAGTTTAATTGTAGTTTAATTGAAAAACGCATCTTACAATGTGAGATGAGTTCTGGGTTCAAGCCCCAGCAGTGCCCTATCATGTGTGATATACAGAGCCATTATGATTAAATATACACAGTTATCTTTTTAAACAATACAATTAAATATAAGGAATAATGTTAAAGGGGCATTGCTGCTTAGCCATTTTTGGGATTGTATTGTGATTTTTTGGCCAAATTTGACACTGAATAACATGGTTTATATACATCCCAAGCATAAATGCTTCTAAATTTGTAAAAAAAACAAGTCGAAGTGTGCAGAATATTAAAAATTTGCAACTTTCTGATGTCTAAAGGTCATTAAATGCCACTCAAAGTTTACATTTTTTGTACAAAATGACCCATTTTGTGCTGTCAATTATTGGTTAATGTTTTACGCTGTCAGGTCCAAAAACGCTCATTCTGTAGCTTGTTTGGACTATAATCTATAATGGGGCCAAGTTTCAGCAGATTCGACCCAGTGGTTCTGATTTTATACGCCGTGCCTAGCTTTTATTAGTCCACTACCGGTTTCACCGGAGGGGATTTATGGTTTGTGCTCTGTGTGTCCGTCAGTCAGTCAGTCAGTCAGTCTGTCACACTTTTCTGAATCCTGCGATAACTTTAAAAGTTCTTAATATTTTTTCATGAAACTTGAAACATGGATAGATGGCAATAAGGACATTATGCACGTGATTTCATTTTGTTCCTACGTCAAAATTCTGGTTTCTTTGGCAATAAATAAAAAAATAAAATAAATTCTGACAATGGTGGAGCCGGTAGGGGACAAATTTGCTTGACAATAGTCTTGTTGAGTATTACTCACTGACTTATGCATATGCGCTCTGCTGTTTTCGGAGAATACCTGAGGTATTGTCATAGCCAGCTCATCGTGTCGTATCGTGTCTTTTTGCCGTCCGGCGTCCGCCATGCTAAAACCTTAACATTGACCCATTGTACCCACAATTTTCGTACCAACATTTTTTTTCGTAACCAAAATGTTCGTACCCACATTTGTTTAGTACCTAAAATTTGTGTTCCCACATTTTCTTACCCAAAATTTTCGAACCCACATTTTTTTAGTTCCCACTCATTCCATCCCGCGAAACCCTTAAGGTGTCGCAACTCTAGTATGGAATGAGTGATGTATTGGACGTCATCATTGATGACGTTCATTCGAACGAATGATAAAGGGGGCTAAGTTTCGTTAAGGTGGCGAGAATCACTGCGATTTGGGTTTCTTGAAAACTGGCTCAGCACGTTTGCTGAAATTTGACATGTATATGGACAAGAATGCGATCTACCTGTTGGCGTAGGCGTTATACCTGGGAAAAATCTAGTTTTTGATGAAATCACGAAAAAATTTCGCAAGTTTTACATAACCGGAATTACAAAATGCGTTATGTGGATATACCGATACCCTACCGAAATATCCGAAATCAAACTTTCATAAAAACAATGTTTCATTAGTTATTTCAGTGTATTTCGCAACTATCTATATTAAAATACGCAGTTTTTCGATAAATAATCAATATTAATGGGGATTTCGTGGGATCTCGGGGATTCCTGGGGATTTTGGTAATTGCGGGAATGTCGGTATTTTTTCACACACGTCCAAATGGCCGACTTCGACAGAAAGAACGCTTAAAAGTATTTACAAAATAACATCATCACAAACGATGTAAAGTGAACGCTACTTATCCGTTTTGTAGATAAGTATACGATCAATTGGAAAACACTAGCATTTGACATGAAAAAAACGCCAGTGGATATGGAAATCTTCATCGTTGGAAATAGCAGACGGCGTCGACCAATGGCTGTCAATACAAGTTCGAAAAGAACGCGAGAAAGTATTAACAAAATAACATAGATGATGTAAAGTGAACGCTAATTCGCTGTTTTGTAGATAAGTATACGATCTATTGAAAAACCATAACATTTGACACAAAAACACCCGTGGATATGGAAATCTTCAGCGTAACGAAATAGCAGACATCGCACGGCGTCTCATCTGGGTCTACGCTGTTTGCCAAGGCCGATAATATAATGAATGGAAATGCACAAACTCAGTAACTGGCAAGCACATATGCATTAGTAGGTTGTTTCGTGATTATTCAGAAACGACTACATAATTCTTTTGGTTCAGCCAGTGCAACTTAACAGAAATAAGTATAAAAAGTTTCTACATCTGACAACAATGTGCCAACTTAATACAAGGTAAGTTGTTTACATTATTTAAAATATTGCAAGCTTACAGTACTCAACAATAAACAGCTGGTACAATGTCATATCATCGTTTTAATTTTAATAAGCCCTTGGTTAATTACCCTTTTTAATGTTATGGATCAATGCATCTCTAACACCTTCAATTGACTTGTTCATGAAAAATATACACCCTCAGTGCATGTTATCCCATACACCATCAATCACTTACGAAGGCTCGATTGGTCATTCTCGGCTCGGTTACTACTTACCGGTACATGTACCCCGGGTACTCTTAACTTTACTTACATGTTCCCTGGGTACGGTAAATAAACTTAAACATACCCGCAAATATTAGATTGTATCCGAGTTGTATATCCGCCAAAAATCCGATGTCGTTAAACATGCTACCGATAACGTAAAACAATATTGTTAACCTTAAACAACCTTCTCTTTTAAAAAATCTGCATCAACATGCTTTTTAGTTTGAGTGTTGAGAGGACGTCGTAGGAATAAGCAAGTAATCAAGAATACGTCTCTGTTTCTGCTTTTATTTCCTTCATGTATAATGACGATAAGGAATGACGACTAACATTGACGACAATGATCACAAGCATTTACGACTATTAACACTGACGACAAGCATTGTTAAATTAACGATTTAATTTGAATAATAAGATTATAGTACAACAGATATGCTTTTCAAAGTATAATATAATAGCATACACTCATTAGAATAAGAGGTTTCATAAATAACATATGAAACATTTTCAATCAATATCGAAATATCTTATTCAATATTTATTACACAGCATGAATTAATTGTTAAAACATAATATAAATACCGAATATGGTGTTCCCCATTTAACGGACCTTGCAAACCAAAAAATGTTTCTTTAAAAAAAAATCTATGACGGTAAAAAGTGAGCGTGCGATGTCGCGGAAAATATTATACTTGACGACGTCATACAATGACGCGACTTTAAACAATTTAAGATTTAAAATTAAATCACATCATTGATTTTAACAATGAGTTTTGATAATATAAATGCCATTGAACAGAAAATTGACATAAATGTAAACATAATTAATTTTTACAAAATACCCGACAACAACCGATTTAGTGTTAAAATTCCCGGGTACGTTTTAGTATATTTACCGTACCCAGGGTACGAGCCTTACTAACTGTATTATTATTATATCTCACCGACTACAAGGTACCTTTACCTTGTTGTGTTTATCAACCTGGAATTTATGTAAAGTCCGGCTTTCTTTACTCTTTTTTTCATTCATTTGATTACGCAATTGTTGACGTACCTCGTGGAAAATTATTTGAATCTTTGGATTTTAATGGCGACAAGCTGGAAGTGTCAATTTATTTTAAAAACGAATCTAAGATTTTAAGTATTGTGTGTTTTTCATGCATAATTCAGTGTTTTCCAGAAAATTGAGTACCAGTTATATGGCCGGCAACAATGCAGTAAAAGAAAAGCATTTATGACATTTACTTGATATATTTGGGAAAAGAAGCAGTCATGTAAATGTAAGAGTAAATGTAACCGGCAGAATCGCTGGCTGCCGGTATTTAAAGAGAACACTGATAATAGTAAACTAAATCTCTACGACACGATTACAAGCGTTGTAAAATTGTGTTTTGGGTGATAATGGTTAGTAATTCATACAAATGTTATTAAAAAATATTGTGCTTTAAAATTAATTTTGAGAATGGGATGGAAGAACAGAAAATGAAGAGCATACAGGGATGGAAATAAGTGGTTTCCCATGAGCCCGGGGCAAGTAGATTTTGGCCTGGGCAACTCAATTTCAAAAGTTGGTAAACTTGTTGTTTTTTTAATCTTAAAACAATTCAGTGCAATAAAAATTGAAAAACAATTGATCACCATGGATCAATACTAGTTAAATAACATTCATTATATAGGAATAGGACATGATTCAATTCAGGCTCATAATAATACATCATGCATTGAACATGTGTATTGTCAGCAAATGTATATAATTATCTATTATTTTATTAAAAAAATATAATAATATTCACATGTTCATATTTCTGGGCTCGTTATTCTTTATCTGGGCAACCAAAATACTAAAGATGGTTGCCCACAATAGTAAAAAGTTAGTTTCAATCCCTGGCATATCATTGTAACTTTATTGTTTAACTGCATTGCATTAAAATTGTGATTGAGGTAAGCTTGTTGTTTATAGTATATTTACTTTTGAGCTCGACTATTATATATGAAATATATATAGTGTAGCTATCCTACTCACCCCGGCGTAGGTGCGCGCATTGGAATGTTTGCGTACCACCTCGAATATATTTCCTATGTCCATTGACATATTGCTTTCATACATGTATTTTGCTTCTTAACCAACATGACCCCAATGTATAAACAAAAGCAGATAACTGTATCAAGCATTTTGTAACAATTATGGCCTTTTTTTCACTAAGAATAAGCATATAATTGATAAATCTATTTTAAAGTTTGCGTACCACCTTTAAATTGCCACAACTTTTTTATTATGCTCTCCCCAAATTTTTTAAGGGGGGAGCATATAGTCGCCGCTTCGTCTGTCCGTCCATGCACAATTTTTGTCCGGGCTTTTTCTCAGCAACTAATGACTGGAATTCAATTTAACTTAATGGGAAGCTTCACTACCAAGAGGAGACATGCATATTATCAGCCGGTTCTGGTCAGATGATTTTTCACAGAGTTACAATGTATGGCCCTATGAAATTTTCCATTAACTGTACATATAACGCGATCTACCTGTTGGCGTATTCGCTATTACTGGGAAAAATCTAGTTTTTGATTAAATCACGAAAAAGTGGTGTTTTTTATTGCGCAATCGCTATAAACATGTGGCTTGGCCGGAAGTACATGTAGCCTTAATAGCAACCCCAAGACAATTCACCCCCAGGAGACAATTGACGGGCTAGACAATTCAAATTAGATTTTTCATACCCCAATTTTTCGATTTTCGTAATCATTTTTGTCGTACCCAAATGTTTTTCGTACCCAAATTTGTTCGTACCTAAAAAAAAAATCGTGCCCATTATTTTCGTACCCAAATGTTTTTCGTACCCAAATTTTACGTACCCAATTTTTTTCGTACCCCTTTTTTTTCGTGCCCAATTTTTTTCGTACCCATTTTTTTCGTACCTAAATTTTTGTTCGTACCAAATTTTTTCCGTAACAATTTTTTTTTTTCGTACCCATTTTTTTCGTACCCAAATGTTTTTTGTTCCTAATTGTTTTCGTACCCAATTTTTTTTTCGTACCCATTTTTTTCGTACCGAAATGTTTTTCGTACCCAAATTTGTTCGTACCCATTTTTTTTTCGTACCAATCTTTTTCGTACCCAAATTTGTTCGTACCCAATTTTTTTTTCATACCCATTTTTTTCGTACCCAAATAAAAAAATCGTACCCATTTTTTTAGTACCCAAATTTGTTTCGTACTCAAATTTTTATTTGTACACATTTTTTTCGTACCCAAATAGTTTTCGTACCCTATTTTTTTTTGTTTCCTTTATTTTTTTGTACTCTAATTTGTTTTCGTAACCAAATTAGTTTTTTTTCCTGCCCATATTATGTTCGTACCCATTATTTCTTCGTACACAAATTTGTTCGTTCCCAAATTTTTTCGTACCCATATGTCGTACTCAAATTTTTTTCGTACACAAATTTGTTCGTACCTAATTTTTTATTCGTACCCATTTTTTTCGTACCCAAATAGTTTTTCGTACCTTTATTTTGTTCGTACCATTTTTTTTTCGTACTCAAATTTGTTTTCGTACCCAAATTATTTTTTTTTCGTACCCACTGCCCACATATTTTTTCGTACCCAAATTTTTGTCGAAATAATCGGCTTTCAATTTGATTTGATCTCCCCACTCATTCCATCCCGCGAAACCCTTAAGGTGTCGCAACTCTAGTATATGGAATGAGTGATGTATTGGACGTCATCATTGATGACGTTCATTCGAACGAATGATAAAGGGGGCTAAGTTTCATTAAGTTGAGGCATATAGTCGCGATTTGGGTCTCTTGAAAACTGGCCGAACACGTTTGCTGAAATTTGACATGTTTATGAACAAGAATGCGATCTACCTGTTGGCGTAGGCGTTATATCTATGAAAAATCTAGTTTTTGATTAAATCACGAAAAAGTGGTGGGGTTTTATTGTAAAATGAGTTCTCGCCGGAAGCCGATTCACCCCAGGAGACAATTCACGCGCTAGGCAATTCAAAATTGATTTTAAATAATACATAATGCGATTTTATTCCAAAATTAATTAATAATTTCATCTTGCGTTTAACATACGTTTTAGAAAATATTAACAAAACAAACAAAAACAAACAACCGTTAAATTTTATTGTTGTAAATATGGTAACCTGATTACATATCCACTAGCGTCTATGCATATTTACACATAAAAAATAGTTCGCAAGTAAGCAACAAACAATCACATTTAAACGCAAATTATTTAACAAAATATATAAATTTAAGCTAGAAATCGAAACTTAAATACAATGTCTGCACTAAAAACACAATACCAATAGTTTTTACATTAACACATTCGACATGTACATGTACTTCCAACAACACGCCAACCGCTATTTTCAAAGCGAATGTGTAGAGTAACATTTCAACAATAAAGACAAAATTGTTTGAACTGGAGTTTAACGTAGTGCGCAAATTGGAAGTGATTACAGTAATTTATTTTTCAACTTGTCAATCTCCGTAGTATACGTTTAGTTGTGAAATGTTAACGGTTTCCCCAAAAAAAACATGCCTTCGCTACGAAGTCAAAGTGGGTGGGGAACGAGACTGCTTGTGGATTTCGAGTTGCTGGAAGTTTGTAACGAAGCTGCTTTTGTGCAATATTCAGCGATTTTGCAAGCTGTGTGTTTGAAGTTGGAGATATATATTGCTGACATTAATGATGTTGTGTACGTTCTTGTGACCACCGATCTGCATATGATACCAGTGGGAGAGAATCCCGAATCCCACATAGTCTGCAACAGATGTTTCCTGGTCGAGTGGTTGGTAAGTTTCATCGTTATACATGCATATAACACATTTTACATTATTTGTGCTATTTTTGACACCCATTTTTCATGCTAATGAACCAACGGTCAGTGCCAGTAGTCCTACGGTCATTGACATTGGTCTGTGTGCTTGTTGAAAGGGTTTATGGACGTTTCGTGCCACTACCTGTTCGTGCCACTGATATTTGTGTTGAAAAGGGGTAGACGTTTCGTCCCACTGATAATATATAGGCGGATAGGTGTGAATAATGCCGTATAGGTGTGAATGATATTGGGGTGTATATAAATGTAGAAAATTACAACAATGTTGACAATTATAATTATAAATAACAAACAAATAAAATGATTTATCGTTAGTATACTAATATTTGTAAATAGTGTATTATATGCGATATACATAAAGCATAGTGTTGTTATTTTTTATGAATCATGTGTATGTGCTTGTAATAATAAGTTGGGTGGGCACAGTCATCCCGCGAATCCTGGTCTGCCAAAGCAAGTAAAGGCCCGTGCAGAAGTTCGTGATCGTTCAAAGAAGAGCGTATTCGAACCTGCGGCCAATATAGTGGAGGACGTCCTAAAAGAGATGGTTACGACAGAAGATGTCAACCTGCCGAAACCGGCAAACCTCGTTAGGGCTGCAAACAGATTCAGGTAGCATATGAGGCCCAAGGACCCAACAGATCTGAACTTTGAGGTAATAATATTCATAGTAATGATACTCATAGATACAATAATAGTTGTGTTATACAAATAATTATATTAATAACAACAATAATAGTAAAAATAATGGTAATAATAATAATTATTACAAATAGCATTTTATTACATTTTTTTTATTTTGAATGTTGACGTCGCATTCATCGGCGACGATTTACTGGTTGACGACGTGCGGGTGGGTGATGCGCGTCATCTTCGCGACGTCTTATCAGCTGAACCAGCTGAAGGAAGCCCGGAGATGGTTCATTGACGGGACTTTCAAGCTGGTAAAGCCCCCCTTTTACCAGCTGTCCACGATGCACGCCTTCGTGAAGAAGGGTGACGACACCAAACAAGTGCCGTTGGTGTACGTGCAGATGTCCAGGCTACGAAGGAAGACTATTTTAGTGTGCTGACATCCATCCACCAACGCCTGAGGCTGAAGAGGTCGGAGGTCCTATACTGAATGTGGTGATGTACATGCAACGGACGTGGATCCGAGGTTCAATGTGGACACCAGACAATTGGATAGTTATAATTTTAATATTATTATATAAAAACTATACATCATAGTTTACAACATATGTCTTTTTTCCAGGATGGCATCTCAGAATCAACGGTCGAGCAGGCCGTCTTGACCTAGGGTTTTACTTGCTCGTCCCCCTGTTGCGCCGTGAGGCAGAAACAGTGGATCTGACAATCCGCCTTGTGTCGGAGCACGCCCTGACTCGGGTACACCGGAAAATCTTCAAAGAAGTGCACGGGCGACTCTTCGAGATCTGGGAGAAGTACGAAGATGATGACAAGACAACTACTCAACTGCTGAGAGCGTGCAGCCATATCATCGGGCTGGGACCGAGCACAACCCAGGATGACATCCACGATGAGGACTTCTGAAATGCAATACATTGTATTTATGATTTGTGTATGTATATAATCGGATAGTATGCTGATGTATTTGTGTTTCTATATTTGTGCACTTTTGTATATGTGTATTAAAACAATGTTTGAATATATTTATGTAATCAATCTAGATATTGTCAAAATGTATGCATGCATTCACTTCTGATATTGTTAATGTCAATGTATTGCAGATGTTTGTATATATTAATGTAATCTCTGCCAACACAAGATAAACCTACAAGATTGGGTAGGATGCAATTTTTTTGTTTAAAATGTATGTATGCATTCACTTCTGATGTTGTTAATGTCAATTTATTGCAAATGTTTGAATATATTTATGTAATCAATCTAGATATTGTTAAAATGTATGCATGCATTCACTTCTGATATTGTTAATGTCAATTTATTGCAGATGTTTGTATATATTTATGTTATCTCTGCCAACACAAGATAAACCTACAAGATTGGGTAGGATGCAATTTTTTTGTTTAAAATGTATGTATGCATTCTCTTCTGATGTGGTTAATGTCAATTTATTGCAAATGTTTGAATATATTTATGTAATCAATCTAGATATCGTTAAAATGTATGCATGCATTCATTTTTGATATGGTTAATGTCAATTAATTGAAAATGTTTAAATATATTTATGTAATGTATGGTTAATGTATTATATGTAACATTTAAATTGACTCTTAAACAATCTTGAAATAAAACAATGTTGTTTTCCCATTGAACAGATGCTACAATCAAAGGTGCAAAAAGTTTCCTGTTATGATTTCACACCTATACGGTATTATTCACACCTATCCGCCTATATATTATCAGTGGGACGAAACGTACAATGCCCTCCTACACAAATATCAGTGGCACGAACTGGTAGTGGCACGAAACGTCCATCACCCGTTGAAAGTACACGTAGAAAGGGTTGTTTAGCTCCAATAAGCCATGTTGCTATTTTTTGGATAAAATTTATGGCAGTGGGCTTTTTTATCTTTGTGCAGCAACCTCTGCCGCCTCATTTTGTGAAAACATTAGTCGCACACTGTTCATATTGTGGTAAAAGGAGTCGCGCAATGATCAAAGTGAGAAAAATTGGTGGTGACTATTTAACATTGTGAAAAAAATTGTCGCGCATTGTTTAAAATTCCTAAAATATCAGTAGCAAACTTTTAAAAATTGTGAAAACAAGTGTCTCGCAATGTTGAAAATTGTGAAATATGAGTCGTGCAATGTTAAAGATTTTTAAAAATGAGCCTCGCAATCTTGACAATTATGGAAAAATAAGTTGCACACTTTTCAAAATTGTGAACAAATGAGTTGTGACTGTTGAACATTGTGAAAATAATTAATTGAGCATTGTTCAAATTTGTGAAAATATGAGTCTCAGTAACGACATCAGCAACCATATGCCACTCAGCGTAACAACATCAGCATTAGTCGCTAACTGTTGTGAAATGTGAAAAAATAAGTTGCACGCTTTTTAAAACATTGACCATTTGCATCGCGAATTCCTATAATTTGTGCAAAAACAGCTATCACTATTAATAATTGAGGAGAAAAAAAGTCTATTTTAAAAAAGTTTTCAGTTTAAACAAATTCGTAATTATTTTTTATTTAAAGTTGTTTACGGCCATTTCATATCACTATCATATTTTTTATAATGATATTGTGTGCCTGTCTAATTTGTAATTTGTTCAAGTTGTGCTATAAAGATGTTATTTTAATAATCTTTATTTTGACATTTTATCTTATGTTGGATTATTTGTTATATTTTATTATTATATAAAAATGGCATCGCATGAACCAGTAGTCATGGTATAAGCAACATTGAAGCCTAATATGCATTCATCTATTATTATTTGGGCGCAAATAATTTTACCGTGTGAAAACCTTACATAAAAATGCTGATTTTTTTCTTACTTGGTACCTGGCGACACACATTTTCAAGTCATATTTCATTAAATTTGGCATAGATATTTTTAAAAATGGCATCGTATGAACCAGTAGTCATAGTATAAGCAACATTGAAGCCTAATATGCATTCATCTATTATTATTTTTGGCACAAATTATTTTACCATGTGAAGACCCTACATAAAAATGCTGATTTTTTTCTTACTTGGTACCTGGCGACACACATTTTCAATTCTTTTTCATTAAATTTGGCATATATATTAATAAAAATGGCATTGTATGAACATGTCGTCATAGAATAAGCAACATTGAAGCCTAATATGCATTCATCTATTATTATTTGGGAACAAATAATTTTACCGTGTGAAGACCCTACATAAAAATGCTGATTTTTTTCTTACTTGGTACCTGGCGACACACATTTTCAAGTCTATTTCATTAAATTTGGAATAGATATTTTAAAAAAATGGTATCGTATGAACCATTAGTCATAGTATAAGCAACATTGAAGCCTAATATGCATTCATCTAATACTATTATTATTTGGGCACAAATAATGTTACTGTGTGAAGACCCTACATAAAAACTGCTGATTTTTTTCTTACTTGGTACCTGGCGACACACATTTTCAAGTCTATTTCATTAAATTTTGCATAGATATTTTTAAAAATGGCATCGTATGAACCAGTAGTCATAGTATAAGCAACATTGAAGCCTAATATGCATTCATCTATTTTTATTTGTGCACAAATAATTTTACCATGTGAAGACCCTACATAAAAATGCTGATTTTTTTCTTACTTGGTACCTGGCGACACACATTTTCAATTCTATTTCATTAAATTTTGCATATTTATTAATAAAAATGGCATTGTATGAACATGTCGTAATAGTATAAGCAACATTGAAGCCTAATATGCATTCATCTATTATTACTTGGGCACAAATAATTTTACTGTGTGAAGATCCTACATAAAAATGCTGATTTTTTTTCTTACTTGGTACCTGGCGACACACATTTTCAAGTCTATTTCATTAAATTTGGCACAGATATTTATAAAATTGGCATCGTATGAACCAGTAGTCATAGTATAAGCAACATTGAAGCCTAATATGCATTCATCTATTATTACTTGCGCACAAATACTTTTACTGTGTGAAGACCCTACCCTTCTCGAAAAAGTGCACTAAATGCGCATTTAATGCGCATTAAATGCGCTTTTAATGCGCATTAAAGCGCATGTTATTGGCACCGTATTTTTTGCTGAAAAAAATATGGTGCCAATAACATGCGCTTTAAAGCGCATTTAACTAAACAAGTGCATTTTTCTGTTCAAATAATACACTTTTTGAGTGTATAAATGCACTTTTGTGTGTATTTTAAAGTGTACTTTAGTGTTTTTAAGTGAATTAATACGCTTAAGTGTATTTAAGTGTATTAATTCGCTTACCGTTTTTTTTTGTTCCCCAAAAAGTACACTTGAAGCGTATTTTAAGCGTTTTTATTTACTTAGGAAAACATGAAAAAATACACTAAAATACGCTCTTGTGTATTTTTTGAAAAAAATACGCTCTAGTGTATTTTTTGAAAAATTTGGGGAAAAAAATACGCTCAAGTGTTTTTTTTTTAAAATACGCTCTAGTGTATTTTTTGAAGAAAAAAAAACGCTCAAGTGTATTTTTAGTGTATAAAGTGCACTTAAGTGTATCTTTGAAAATGTCTATTAAAAAAACATTCATTTGGATATGAAAAGTGGCCGGTTTAAATATGATCTGAGAGAACAACAGCAAATAAACTTTGAAATAAACACATTTATTCACATAAATCATTTTAAAATAAACAAGTAGTTAAGGCCATTCTATGGGTGCTTAAAAGCTTTTCCGCTTTCCTCTGCAACTGCTTCCCCCTGTCCCTATACTTTTTGGTTTACATTGTTCCATACAAAGAATGCATTGAAAAAAAACATGTCAATATACAATTTTTTCAAACAATATCACAATAAATAACAATGGCAAATAAAATATGTTGAAAGACAAAGACATACATGTAGGCTTACCAAATTGTCAAATAGCAAAATAGTTTTTTTTAAATCTTTCTCAATCCTCACATGGTTTTTAATATTGTTAAAGATTTTTTCTTGCCAAACTTGTAATGTGGCGCACAAATTATGTAAGTTTTTCGAGTTTATATGAAAAAACCTAAAATGACATCAAAGATAATTCGTTCTTATTATTAAATATATAAGCACTATGGACATGAAAGCACATTTGAGATCTACATAACTTTCCAAACTTGGAAATATATACAACCATTTACAACTATTTACTCACAAGTTATCTCAGTTTTAACTATAAAGGGGACATATCAACAGCTAGAACAGTATTTTATAGTCTGAAATAGATTTATTTATTAAAAATAACGTTATAAATAATTTCTAAACACAAACACTTTCAGAGGGTAAGAGAGACATTCGGAGGCCGTGGGAAAATCTTAGGAGTGACACAAATTCAAATAAACTTGTAATGTGGCGCAAAAATTATGTAAGTTTCTTGAGTTTATATATCTAAAAAAAATACATTAAAGATAATTCATTCTAATTATTAAATTTATAAGCATATGGACAATGAAACGCACACTCGCTAGGTTTTGGCAAACAATAACCTGCTCAGTAAGTTTTTGTGGGTTTTTGGCAAGGTGGTTTCCTGTGGGTTTAAACACTTTTTTGTATTAAAGTATGTTAAAGTCTTTTACAATTTTGTGCTGATATGTTTCAGTAAAAAAAGTAATAGCCCCATGCAGTTTTAAGGGAAAAAAACACAATGTGCAGGAAAATCATCTTTATAACACAAACAAATATGAACATAAGAATTGTACACTTCATTATAAAATGAGGCATTTGTGGAAGATTGTATGGAAAAAACGATTAACCGCAGTGTTCCGCAGTGGGTCAATATATTTAGATCGCAGCTGCTGCAGAGAACTAGGTCACAGCCGTTGGGGGTACCTGAACCGCAGTGGCCGGAGGAACCTGGACTTCAGCATTTGGAGAGACCTTGACCGAATATGGTGGTGGGACCAGTATTCCAGTACAGCAGCCATTTGAGAACACGACCGCAACCGCCAGGGGGACCTGGATGGCAGCCAGTGCCTAGACCTGATCTTGGCAGCTGGAGGGACCTGGAAAGCAGCAGGCGAGACCGGAAAAGCAGGGGCTGGAGTGACATCTACCACTGATGTTGCTTGTGTCCTTCTCTTCTTAAGGATCTTGAATGCGTATTGATCTGCAAAAGATAAACATGATATCACACACTATCAAAAGGGCGAGGCATTCTTCATACTTGTTAAATTGTAAGGTTTTTGTTTCACTTAACTATGAAATATTGCTGTAATGGTAATCTTGTTGCAATTATAATTAGAAATTTAAATCAATGCAAGTTTGTTTGCTTGTTGTTTTTGTTTGTTTATTTTTGCAATTTTTTAATCCTGTGATCACATGTGACTAAACTCTTATCATCAAAGAAATAGCGTTTTGTAGACAATACAGTTTGAAAATGAACTAAGATGCGTGGTCTCATTTGGCTGTCTGGACTGGCTGGAAGTGTGATGCATTTTAAATGCAATAACCTGTATAGTTTTACCTCTCAACAAATCCAGCTTTTCTTAGTCAAGCACAGCCCACTCTCCTGCTTCACTCTAGTTGGCCAACTCTTGAAGGGTAAAAACCTGGTGTTAAAGTCCATACATCAGTCAGTATCCCCCTGTTTCTTCCTTTTTTAGCAGGTGATAATGCACATTCTTTCCTTGGGGCAAGAGTTTTACCTTTAAAATCAAAATATAAAAGTTCTCATTGAAATATGAGGGAAAGAAGTCCATTCAGTAATGACCAGACTTAGCTATAAATAAAGTTTAAGATGACAATAACCATAAAACACAGCCATAATAATTCACTGTACACAACATTAACACTTTTTAATTTGTATATTTATCTATTTTTGTTTCAATTGGTGTTAGTTTTCCTTAAAATTACAATGCATTTACTTATCCTTATACCAGAGACAATACATAAACATGATAATGATCATAATTAATTCAATGAACTTAATTAAAAAAGGGATGTAGAAATAAAAATACAAACCTGTTACAACTGTTCTTCAGTATCCAGCCACAAATGGACCTCCTTTGATTTACTACATTGTAGTAAATACACTTTGTTTTCATCACACAATACTTCATGCTGACAGTATTTCAAGACATTTGACACTACAAGTACAATTTAAAATCTTAATTTGCTAAATCATGTCTAAAAATGTAGCTCATTATCAGTTGCTGACACCTGCTTGTTTAAACAAATTTACTTCCTGTGCCCTAAACCAATCAAAAGTGGCTTGTTTTCAAAACAAAAACTATCAACCAATCAAAAGTATGCAGATGATATGCACCCCTTTGTTAGGCATTGCTGCATCACTGATAAGAGATTAGTGTTTATGATGCATATTTGATTTAATTGGGGGAGAGCTGATCTTTTATCTGTTGTGTCAGCTTGAGATATATCTACTGATAAAGGCAAATTTCAACACCAAAATATTTATGGAATAATACACATCACTGATAACAATTCTTCTCTTTGTGACCTTAAATTGAATATCATTACTGAGAAATGACAATCTGTTTATTGTTTATGAAATCACAAATTACAATACATGCACATAACCCTTAGCATATTATATTTATTTGTGAATATTTCAATTTTACATACTGAAAGGTGTTAGAAAATTATAATTCTATTATAAATATTATTTTAATTGCCTTTAAAAAATGTGTTTAGTAGACAATGTGGTAGATATTAATTTTATTTGGGTTAAATATCAGTATAAGAAATTTGAGAAAATATAATTTAAATATTAAAAATATTGAAAGTGTCAAAAATATTATGTGGGCTTGCCAGAAGCCCACATAATATTTTTGACACGTTCAATATTTTTAATAAGTGACCCACAGCCTGATTTAGTTGAACTTGTGCTTTTTAAAGCTGTTAAGCATTGTTGTTAAAAAATTTATTATGAATAGTATTATTTTCTTGATGTTTTCAAATAATCAATAAACATTTGATAATGTCATACATAACACTTGTATTTGTGTTGTTTTTGTAAATACTACATAATTTTTACTACTAATATATAATGTATGAAAAGTATAAAATATGTTCAGACCCAGAAAATATACACTTATTAATACACTTAAATACGCTTAAATTGAAAAGACACACTGTCTTGGAAAAGATATAGTTAAAAATACACTTCCATTGAAAAGACGCACTCAATCATATAAAAGTACAGAAAAAATACACTTGGCAATTCAAAAGATTATGAAAAAACGCGCTCTAATTTCGAAAAATACACTTTAATGCACTTAAGTGTACTTTTAAAACGAAAGACGCAGAAAAAATACACTTTTTTGGAGAAAGCGCAGAATAAATGCACTTCTTAAAGTGTATTTTGTTAAAAAGCGTATTTTATTTCGAGAAGGGTACATAAAAATGCTGATTTTTTTCTTACTTGGTACCTGGCGACACACATTTTCAAGTCTATTTCATTAAATTTGGCATAGATATTTATAAAAATGGCATCGTATGAACCATGAGTCATAGTATAAGCAACATTGAAGCCTAATATGCATTCATCTATTATTATTTGGGCACAAATAATTTTACCGTGTGAAGACACTACATAAAAATGCTGATTTTTTTCTTACTTGGTACCTGGCGACACACATTTTCAAGTCTATTTCACTATTTTTGGCAGAAATAATTTTACCATGTGAAGACCCTACATAAAAATGTTGATTTTTTTCTTACTTGGTACCTTGCGACACACATTTTCAATTCTATTGCATTTAATTTGGCATATATATTAATAAAAGTGGCATTGTATGAACATATCGTCATAGTATAAGCAACATTGAAGCCTAATATGCATTCAATTATTATTATTTGGGAACAAATAATTTTACCGTGTGAAGACCCTACATAAAAATGATGATTTTTTTCTTACTCGGTACCTGGCGACACACATTTTCAAGTCTATTTCATTACATTTGGCATAGATATTTATAAAAATGGTATCATATGAACCATTAGTCATAGTATAAGCAACATTGAAGCCTAATATGCATTCATCTATTATTACTTGCGCACAAATAATTTTACTGTGTGAAGACCCTACATAAAAATGCTGATTTTTTTTTTACTTGGTACCTGGCGACACACATTTTCAAGTCTTTTTCATTAAATTTGGCATAGATATTTATAAAATTGGCATCGTATGAACCAGTAGTCATAGTATAAGCAACATTGAAGCCTAATATGCATTCATCTATTATTATTTGGGCACAAATAATTTTACTGTGTGAAGACCCTACATAAAAATGCTGATTTTTTTCTTACTTGGTACCTGGCGACACACATTTTCAAGTCTATTTCATTAAATTTGGCATAGATATTTATAAAATTGGCATTGTATGAACCAGTAGTCATAGTTTAAGCAACATTGAAGCCTAATATGCATTCATCTATTATTACTTGGGCACAAATAATTTGACTGTGTGAAGACCCTACATAAAAATGCTGATTCTTTTCTTATTTGGTACCTGGCGACACATATTTTCAATTCTATTTCATTAAATTTGGCATATATATTAATAAAAATGGCATTGTATGAACATGTCGTCATAGTATAAGCAACATTGAAGCCTAATATGCATTCATCTATTATTATTTGTGCACAAATAATTTAACCGTGTGAAGACCCTAGATAAAAATGCTGATTTTTTTCTTACTTGGTACCTGGCGACACACATTTTCAAGTCTATTTCATTAAATTTGGCATAGATATTTATAAAAATGGAATCATATGAACCAGTAGTCATTATAAGTATAAGTAACATTGAAGCCTAATATGCATTCATCTATTATTATTTTGGGCACAAATAATTTTACCGTGTGAAGACTCTACATAAAAATGCTGATTTTTTTCTTACTTGGTACCTGGCGACACACATTTTCAAGTCTATTTCATTAAATTTGGCATACATATTTTTAAAAATGGCATTGTATGAACCAGTAGTCATAGTATAAGCTTCATTGAAGCCTAATATGCATTCATCTATTATTATTTTTGGCACAAATAATTTTACCATGTGAAGATCCTACATAAAAATGCTGATTTTATTCTTACTTGGTACCTGGCGACACACATTTTCAATTCTATTTCATTAAATTTGGCATATATATTAATAAAAATGGCATTGTATGAACATATCGTCATAGTATAAGCAACATTGAAGCCTAATATGCATTCATCTATCATTATTTGGGAACAAATAATTTTACCGTGTGAAGACCCTACATAAAAATGGTGATTTTTTCTTACTTGGTACCTGGCGACACACATTTTCAAGTCTATTTCATTAAATTTGGCATAGATATTTATAAAAATGGTATCGTATGAACCATTAGTCATAGTATAAGCAACATTGAAGCCTAATATGCATTCATCTATTATTATTTGGGCACAAATAATTTTATTGTGTGAAGACCCTACATAAAAATGCTGATTTTTTTCTTACTTGGTACCTGGCGACACACATTTTCAAGTCTATTTCATTAAATTTGGCATAGATATATATAAAATTGGCATCATATGAACCAGTAGTCATAGTTTAAGCAACATTGAAGCCTAATATGCATTCATCTATTATTATTGGGGCACAAATAATTTTACTGTGTGAAGACCCTACATAAAAATGCTGATTTTTTTCTTACTTGGTACCTGGGGATACACATTTTCAAGTCTATTTCATTAAATTTGGCATAGATATTTATAAAATTGGCATCGTATGAACCAGTAGTCATAGTATAAGCAACATTGAAGCCTAATATGCATTCATCTATTATTACTTGGGCACAAATAATTTTACTGTGTGAAGATCCTACATAAAAATGCTGATTTTTTTCTGATTTGGTACCTGGCGACACACATTTTCAAGGCTATTTCATTAAATTTGGCATAGATATTTATAAAAATGGCATCGTATGAACCAGTAGTCATAGTATAAGCAACATTGAAGCCTAATATGCATTCATCTATTATTATTTGTGCACAAATAATTTAACCGTGTGAAGACCCTAGATAAAAATGCTTATTTTTTTCTTACTTTGTACCTGGCGACACACATTTCCAAGTCTATTTCATTAAATTTGGCATAGATATTTATAAAAATGGCATCGTATGAACCAGTAGTCATAGTATAAGCAACATTGAAGCCTAATATGCATTCATCTATTATTATTTTGGGCACAAATAATTTTACCGTGTGAAGACCCTACATAAAAATGCTGATTTTTTTCTTACTTGGTATCTTGCGACACACATTTTCAAGTCTTTTTCAATAAATTTGGCATATACATGTATATTAATAAAAATGGCATTGTATGAACATGTCGTCATAGTATAAGCAGAGAAGCATAATACGCATTCATCTATTATAATTTGGGCTCATACAATTTTACCGTGTTAGCACCATATATCAAGTTGCAGATTTTTAAAATATTCGCCACATGCCCAAAGGCATTTTCATTAATATCTCAGAAAAATAGACCTATATATTAATACACATGGCATCTAAAGAACATTTTATCATAGTTAAACATGGTTCCCAGCCAACCTGGAAATCAGGGAAATCTGGAAAAAG
Organism: Dreissena polymorpha; assembly: GCF_020536995.1. Lineage (NCBI taxonomy): Eukaryota > Metazoa > Mollusca > Bivalvia > Myida > Dreissenidae > Dreissena > Dreissena polymorpha. The sequence continues at coordinate 24,433,743 of NC_068361.1, read as the reverse complement.
ACTTTCACTTTCACTAACGCCCAGTACAAATATATGGACAGAATGATTTTTTTATTTACCGGTATGTGGGTGTATGTTGGCTCCACTTCACAAGATACAGTCATTGTAGTTTAATTGAAAAACGCATCTTACAATGTGAGATGAGTTCTGGGTTTAAGCCCCAGCAGTGCCCTATCATGTGTGATATACAGAGCCATTATGATTAAATATACAGTAACACAGTTATCTTTTTAAACAATACAATTAAATATAAGGAATAATGTTAAAGGGGCATTGCTGCTTAGCCATTTTTGGGATTGTATTGTGATTTTTGGCCAAATTTGACACTGAATAACAGGGTTTATACATCCCAAGCATAGATGCTTCTAAATTTGTAAAAAAAAAACAAGTCGAAGTGTGCAGAATTTTAAAAATTTGCAACTTTCTGATGTCTAAAGGTCATTAAATGCCACTCAAAGTTTACATTTTTTGTACAAAATTACCCATTTTGTGCTGTCCATTATTGGTTGATGTTTTACGCTGTCTGGTCCAAAAACGCTCATTCTGTAGCTTGTTAATTTGGACTATAACCTATAATGTGGCCAAGTTTCAGCATATTCGACCCAGTGGTTCTGATTTTATACGCCGTGCGTAGCTTTTATTAGTCCACATCCGGTTTCACCGGAGGGGATTTATGGTTTGTGCTCTGTGTCCGTCAGTCAGTCAGTCTGTCACACTTTTCTGAATCCTGCGATAACTTTTAAAGTTCTTAATATGTTTTCATGAAACTTGAAACATGGATAGATGGCAATAAGGACATTATGCACGTGATTTCATTTTGTTCCTACGTCAAAAATTCTGGTTTCTATGGCAATAAATAAAAAAATAAAATAAATTCTGACAATGGTGGAGCCGGTAGGGGACAAATTTGCTTGACAATAGTCTTGTTGAGTATTACTCACTGACTTATGCATATGCGCTCTGCTGTTTTCGGAGAATACCTGAGGTATTGTCATAGCCAGCTCATCGTGTCGTGTCGTGCCTTTTCGTTCCCACATTTTCTTTCCCAAAATTTTCGAACCCACATTTTTTGAGTTCCCACTCATTCCATCCCGCGAAACCCTTAAGGTGTCGCATCTCTAGTAGTATGGAATGAGTGATGTATTGGACGTCATCATTGATGACGTTCAATCGAACGAATGATAAAGGGGGCTAAGTTTCGTTAAGATGAGGCATATAGTCGCGATTTGGGTCTCTTGAAAACTGGTTGGTAACTTTTGCTGAAATTTGACATGTATATGGATAGGAATGCGATCTATCTGTTGGCGTAGGCGTTATACCTGGGAAAAATCTATTTTGTTGATTAAATCACGAAAAAGTTTCGCAAGTTTGACAAAACCGGAATTACAAAATGCGGTATGTGGATATACCGAAATCCCTACCGAAATCTCCGAAATCAAACTTTGATAAAAACAATGTTTCATTAGTGATTTCAGTGTATTTCGCAACAATCTATATTAAAATACGCAGTTTTTCGATAAATAATCAATATTAATTGGGGATTTCGTGGGATCTCGGGGATTCCTGGGGATTTTGGTAATTACGGGAATTTCGGTATTTCTTCTCACCCGTCAAAATGGCTGATTTCGCCTGAATGAACGCTAAGAAAAGTATTTACAAAATAACATCATCACAAACGATGTAAAGTGAACGCTACTTATCTGTTTTGTATATAAGTATACGATCCATTGGAAAACACTAACATTTGACATAAAAAAACGCCAGTGGATATGGAAATCTTCAGCATTCGAAATAGCAGACGGCGTCGACCAATGGCTGTCAATACAGGTTCGAAAAGAACGCGAGAAAGTATTAACAAAATAACATAGATGATGTAAAGTGAACGCTAATTCGCTGTTTTGTAGATAAGTATACGATCTATTGAAAAACCATAACATTTGACACAAAAACACCCGTGGATATGGAAATCTTCAGCGTAACGAAATAGCAGACATCACACGGCGTCTCATCTGGGTCTACGCTGTTTGCCAAGGCCGATAATATAATGAATGGAAATGCACAAACTCATTAACTGGCAAGCATATATGCATTAGTAGGTTGTTTCGTGATTATTCAGAAACGACTACATAATTCTTTTGGTTCAGCCAGTGCAACTTAACAGAAATAAGTATAAAAAGTTTCTACACCTGACAACAATGTGCCAACTTAATACAAGGTAAGTTGTTTACATTATTTAAAATATTGCAAGCTTACAGTACTCAACAATAAACAGCTGGTACAATGTAATATCATCGTTTTAATTTTAATAAGCCCTTGGTTAATTACCCTTTTTAATGTTATGGATCAATGCATCTCTAACACCTTCAATTGACTTGTTCATGAAAAATATACACCCTCAGTGCATGTTATCCCATACACCATCAATCACTTACTAAGGCTCGATTGGTCATTCTCGGCTCGGGTACTACTTACCGGTACATGTACCCCGGGTACTCTTAACTTTACTTACATGTTCCCCGGGTACGGTAAATAAACTTAAACATACCCGCAAATATTAGATTGTATCCGAGTTGTATATCCGCCAAAAATCCGATGTCGTTAAACATGCTACCGATAACGTAAAACAATATTGTTAACCTTAAACAACCTTCTCTTTTAAAAAATCTGCATCAACATGCTTTTTAGTTTGAGTGTTGAGAGGACGCCGTAGGAATAAGCAAGTAATCAAGAAAACGTCTCTGTTTCTGCTTTTATTTCCTTCATGTATAATGACGATAAGGATTGACGACTAACATTGACAACAATGATCACAAGCATTTACGACTAACACTGACGACAAGCATTATTAAATTAACAATTTAATTTGAATAATAAGATTATAGTACAACAGATATGCTTTTCAAAGTATAATATAATAGCATACACTCATTACAATAAGAGGTTTCATAAATAACAATTTGAAACATTTTCAATCAATATCGAAATATCTTATACAATATTTATTACACAGCATGAATTAATTGTTAAAACATAATATAAATACCGAATATGGTGTTCCCCATTTAACGGACTTTGCAAACCAAATAATGTTTCTTTAAAAAAATCTATGACGGTAAAAAGTGAGCGTGCGATGTCGCGGAAAATATACTTGACGACGTCATACAATGACGCGACTTTAAACAATTTAAGATTTAAAATTAAATCACATCATTGATTTTAACAATGAGTTTTGATAATATAAATGCCATTGAACAGAAAATTGACATAAATGTAAACATAATTAATTTTTACAAAATACCCGACAACAACCGATTTAGTGTTAAAATTCCCGGGTACGTTTTAGTATATTTACCGTACCCAGGGTACGAGCCTTACTAACTGTATTATTATTATATCTCACCGACTACAACGTACCTTTACCTTGTTGTGTTTATCAACCTGGAATTTATGTAAAATCCGGCTTTCTTTACTTTTATTTTTCATTCATTTGATTACGCAATTGTTGACGTACCTCGTGAAAAATTATTTGAATCTTTGGATTTTAATGGCGACAAGCTGGAAGTGTCAATTTATTTTAAAAACGAATCTAAGATTTTAAGTATTGTGTGTTTTTCATGCATAATTCAGTGTTTTCCAGAAAATTGAGTACCAGTTATATGGCCGGCAACTATGCAGTAAAACAAAAGCATTTATGACATTTACTTGATATATTTGGGAAAAGAAGCCGTCATGTAAATGTAAGAGTAAATGTAACCGGCAGAATCGCTGGCTGCCGGTATTTAAAGAGAACACTGATAATAGTAAACTAAATCTCTACGACACGATTACAGCGTTGTAAAATTGTGTTTTGGGTGATAATGGTTAGTAATTCATACAAATGTTATTAAAAAATATTGTGCTTTAAAATTAATTTTGAGAATGGGATGGAAGAACAGAAAATGAAGCGCATACAGGGATGGAAATACATGTAAGTGGTTTCCCATGAGCCCGGGGCTAGTAGATTTTGGCCTGGGCAACTCAATTTCAAAAGTTGGTAAACTTGTTTTTTTTTAAATCCTAAAACAATTCAGTGCAATAAAAATTGAAATTTAACAATTGATCACCATGGATCAATACTAGTTAAATAACATTCATTATATAGGAATAGGACATGATTCAATTCAGGCTCATAATAATACATCATGCATTGAACATGTGTATTGTCAGCAAATGTATATAATTATCTATTATTTTATTAAAAAAATGTATAATAATATTCACATGTTCATATTTCTGGGCTCGTTATTCTTTATCTGGGCAACCAAAATACTAAAGATGGTTGCCCACAATAGTAAAAAGTTAGTTTCAATCCCTGGCATATCATTGTAACTTTATTGTTTAACTGCATTGCATTAAAATTGTGATTGAGGTAAACTTGTTGTTTATAGTATATTTACTTTTTAGCTCGACTATTATATATGAAATATATATATTGGACCTATCCTACTCACCCCGGCGTAGGTGCGCGCATTGGAATGTTTGCGTACCACCTCGAATATATTTCCTATGTCCATTGACATATTGCTTTCATACATGTATTTTGCTTCTTAACCAACATGACCCCAATGTATAAACAAAAGCAGATAACTGTATCAAGCATTTTGTAGCTATTATGGCCTTTTTTTCACTAAGAATAAGCATATAATTGATAAATCTATTTTAAAGTTTGCGTACCACCTTTAAATTGCCACAACTTTTTTATTATGCTCTCCCCAAATTTTTTAAGGGGGGAGCATATAGTCGCCGCTTTGTCTGTCCGTCGGTGCACAATTTTTGTCCGGGCTATTTCTCAGCAACTAATGACTGGAATTCAATTTAACTTAATGGGAAGCTTCACTACCAAGAGGAGACATGCATATTATCAGCCGGTTCTGGTCAGATGATTTTTCACAGAGTTACAATGTATGGCCCTATGAAATTTTCCATTCAATGTACATATAACGCGATCTTCCTGTTGGCGTATTCGTTATAACTGGGAAAAATCTAGTTTTTGATTAAATCACGAAAAGGTGGTGTATTTATTGCGCAATCGCTATAAACACGTGGCTTGGCCGGAAGTACATGTAGCCTTAATAGCAACCCCAAGACAATTCACCCCCAGGAGACAATTCACGGGCTAGACAATTCAAATTAGATTTTTCATACCCCAATTTTTCGATTTTCGTAATCATTTTTGTCGTACCCAAATGTTTTTCGTACCCAAATTTGTTCGTACCTAAAAAAAAATTCGTACCCATTATTTTCGTACCCAAATGTTTTTCGTACCCAAATTTTTCGTACCCAATTTTTTTCGTACCCCTTTTTTTTCGTGCCCAATTTTTTTTTGTACCCATTTTTTTCGTACCTTAATTTTTGTTCGTAGCAAATTTTTTTCGTAACAATTTTTTTTTTCGTACCCATTTTTTTCGTACCCAAATGTTTTTTGTTCCCAATTGTTTTCGTACCCAATTTTTTTTTCGTACCCATTTTTTTCGTACCCAAATGTTTTTCGTACCCAAATTTGTTCGTACCCATTTTTTTTTCGTACCAATCTTTTTCGTACCCAAATTTGTTTGTACCCAATTTTTTTTTCATACCCATTTTTTTCGTACCCAAATAAAAAAATTCGTACCCATTTTTTTAGTACCCAAATTTGTTTCGTACCCAAATTTTTATTTGTACACATTTTTTTCGTACCCAAATAGTTTTCGTACCCTAATTTTTTTGTTTCCTTTATTTTTACGTACTCTAATTTGTTTTCGTAACCGAATTCGTTTTTTTTCCTGCCCATTTTATGTTCGTTCCCAATATTTGTTCGTACACAAATTTGTTCGTACCCAAATTTTTTCGTACCCATATGTCGTACTCAAATTTTTTTCGTACACAAATTTGTTCGTACCTAATTTTTTATTCGTACCCATTTTTTTCGTACCCAAATAGTTTTTCGTACCTTTATTTTGTTTGTACCCTTTTTTTTTCGTACTCAAATTTGTTTTCGTACCCAAATTATTTTTTTTTTCGTACCCACTGCCCACATATTTTTTCGTACCAATTTTTTATTTTGAAATAATCGATTTTCAATTTGATTTGAACTCTCCACTCATTCCATCCCGCGAAACCCTTAAGGTGTCGCAACTCTAGTATCAGGTAAAAGAGTTATATACATAACGTACTTGTATTATTAATGTTATTAACAGGCATCATCATTCCTTCTTTTTCTTTGTTCCTTAGACATAGAATATTAACATTGAAGTATTATAAAAATAACGGATAAAACGCATCCATACCTTTCTTAGACGTAACTTGAGACATAAGCCATCATATGACAAACATTGCGTGTCCTACCAATTGCTTGATTGTACCAATTACACTTTCTATTTTAGTCCAACTTATATCACTTCAACACCATGTGGCCAAGTTGCAGTGATCAAGACCATATCGCCATAAGAACAGTTACAGTATCATTCCGCATTTTTGTTTACTATTTATGACTCCAGATGGCATAAAAGACAAGCAGTATGTTTTTTTAATCACGATCTATTACAAGTGTTTCTTGGAAATATGTATGGCGAATTAATGGATCTCCAAACGACAGAAGAATTAACATGTGTGTTACCGAAACAGGAATCAAGCTATAAATACGCCTATTAATTTTTATACTGTTAATATGTGCAACGTTTTATAGAGTTTAGAGTTTATTTCAACATACATTAGGCTTTAAGGTTTACAACAAAATATATACACAGATTGTCAATGACGTACAGAATGTTAACAGAACCTAGGTTAAACAGATTATATAACAGATTCGGACTAGAAAAAAAAAAACATTTTGAAAACAAACAGACATACTTAGACTGATTGACGAAAACAAATGTTAAAGTTTAGTGACAGATTCAGGCAATAAAATATGTAGTAAATGAGTTAAAAACCACGTCGAAAAAAGAAACATATAATAAGATAAATAGTTACCGCCGAATTGTTTGTAATATAAATAAAGTCAGGATTATCATAAAACAATGGTGAGGGTTTAATATTTACGCGTGTTTCTGTGTCACTCATTATATTTTTTAATAATAAAATTTAATCCCCGCGACTGTGCATTAAAGTGTGAATGAATCAGTATTTTAAGATTAATGACGCGTTTTACATGACATCCGTTTTACGTTCAGATGCATTCACAGTTATTTTATAAAAGATGTTTTCACTTAAATTTCTTTCGTTTCAGTACCTAACATGAACTTCATCTTTGTGTTAACTTGTTTGCTTTATTGAACATAAACAAAATACTTTCCCACATAAACGCTGTCCCGATATCTGGCATTCAGGCCTTAGGTTGCTTTATACGCTTACTAAGTTGTGCAGACTCTAAATGAATTCACACGAGCTTCTATGCATCTTGTAATATACCAAGAAACGTCAAATAGTGTTCTCTTTGTATTTCAATAGTCGTCATATCGAAGACATGTACCATTGTTTACGCACTGGTCCATGTAACATTACTGTTAGGCGAAGGTTTCCTAATATAAAGTGTTCACGTTAGATCATCAGTATTTTAATATATATGTCAATATAAAACTAATATATGTATATATATATATATATATTTCTTTGTACTAGAGTTGCGACACCTTAAGGGTTTCGCGGGATGGAATGAGTGGAGAGTTCAAATCAAATTGAAAATCGATTATTTCAAAATAAAAAATTGGTACGAAAAAATATGTGGGCAGTGGGTACGAAAAAAAAAATAATTTGGGTACGAAAACAAATTTGAGTACGAAAAAAAAGGGTACAAACAAAATAAAGGTACGAAAAACTATTTGGGTACGAAAAAAATGGGTACGAATAAAAAATTAGGTACGAACAAATTTGTGTACGAAAAAAATTTGAGTACAACATATGGGTACGAAAAAATTTGGGTACGAACAAATTTGTGTACGAAGAAATATTGGGTACGAACATAAAATGGGCAGGAAAAAAAAACTAATTCGGTTACGAAAACAAATTAGAGTACGAAAAAATAAAGGAAACAAAAAAATTAGGGTACGAAAACTATTTGGGTACGAAAAAAATGTGTACAAATAAAAATTTGGGTACGAAACAAATTTGGGTACTAAAAAAATGGGTACGAATTTTTTTATTTGGGTACGAAAAAAATGGGTATGAAAAAAAAATTGGGTACAAACAAATTTGGATACGAAAAAGATTGGTACGAAAAAAAAAATGGGTACGAACAAATTTGGGTACGAAAAACATTTGGGTACGAAAAAAATGGGTACGAAAAAAAAATTGGGTACGAAAACAATTGGGAACAAAAAACATTTGGGTACGAAAAAAATGGGTACGAAAAAAAAAATTGTTACGAAAAAAATTTGGTACGAACAAAAATTAAGGTACGAAAAAAATGGGTACAAAAAAAAATTGGGCACGAAAAAAAAGGGGTACGAAAAAAATTGGGTACGAAAAATTTGGGTACGAAAAACATTTGGGTACGAAAATAATGGGTACGAATTTTTTTTTAGGTACGAACAAATTTGGGTACGAAAAACATTTGGGTACGACAAAAATGATTACGAAAATCGAAAAATTGGGGTATGAAAAATCTAATTTGAATTGTCTAGCCCGTGAATTGTCTCCTGGGGGTGAATTGTCTTGGGGTTGCTATTAAGGCTACATGTACTTCCGGCCAAGCCACGTGTTTATAGCGATTGCGCAATAAATACACCACCTTTTCGTGATTTAATCAAAAACTAGATTTTTCCCAGTAATAACGAATACGCCAACAGGAAGATCGCGTTATATGTACATTGAATGGAAAATTTCATAGGGCCATACATTGTAACTCTGTGAAAAATCATCTGACCAGAACCGGCTGACAATATGCATGTCTCCTCTTGGTAGTGAAGCTTCCCATTAAGTTAAATTGAATTCCAGTCATTAGTTGCTGAGAAATAGCCCGGACAAAAATTGTGCACGGACGGACAGACAAAGCGGCGACTATATGCTCCCCCCTTAAAAAATTTGGGGAGAGCATAATAAAAAAGTTGTGGCAATTTAAAGGTGGTACGCAAACTTTAAAATAGATTTATCAATTATATGCGTATTCTTAGTGAAAAAAAGGCCATAATAGTTACAAAATGCTTGATACAGTTATCTGCTTTTGTTTATACATTGGGGTCATGTTGGTTAAGAAGCAAAATACATGTATGAAAGCAATATGTCAATGGACATAGGAAATATATTCGAGGTGGTACGCAAACATTCCAATGCGCGCACCTACGCCGGGGTGAGTAGGATAGGTCCACTATATATATTTCATATATAATTGTCGAGCTAAAAAGTAAATATACTATAAACAACAAGTTTACCTCAATCACAATTTTAATGCAATGCAGTTAAACAATAAAGTTACAATGATATGCCAGGGATTGAAACTAACTTTTTACTATTGTGGGCAACCATCTTTAGTATTTTGGTTGCCCAGATAAAGAAAACGAGCCCAGAAATATGAACATGTGAATATTATTATACATTATTTTAATAAAATAATAGATAATTATATACATTTGCTGACAATACACATGTTCAATGCATGATGTATTATTATGAGCCTGAATTGAATCATGTCCTATTCCTATATAATGAATGTTATTTAACTAGTATTGATCCATGGTGATCAATTGTTAAATTTCAATTTTTATTGCACTGAATTGTTTTAAGATTTAAAAAAAAACAAGTTTACCAACTTTTGAAATTGAGTTGCCAAGGCCAAAATCTACTTGCCCCGGGCTCATGGGAAACCACTTACATGTATTTCCATCCCTGTATGCGCTTCATTTTCTGTTCTTCCATCCCATTCTCAAAATTAATTTTAAAGCACAATATTTTTTAATAACATTTGTATGAATTACTAACCATTATCACCCAAAACACAATTTTACAACGCTGTAATCGTGTCGTAGAGATTTAGTTTACTATTATCAGTGTTCTCTTTAAATACCGGCAGCCAGCGATTCTGCCGGTTACATTTACTCTTACATTTACATGACGGCTTCTTTTCCCAAATATATCAAGTAAATGTCATAAATGCTTTTGTTTTACTGCATAGTTGCCGGCCATATAACTGGTACTCAATTTTCTGGAAAACACTGAATTATGCATGAAAAACACACAATACTTAAAATCTTAGATTCGTTTTTAAAATAAATTGACACTTCCAGCTTGTCGCCATTAAAATCCAAAGATTCAAATAATTTTCCACGAGGTACGTCAACAATTGCGTAATCAAATGAATGAAAAATAAAAGTAAAGAAAGCCGGATTTTACATAAATTCCAGGTTGATAAACACAACAAGGTAAAGGTACGTTGTAGTCGGTGAGATATAATAATAATACAGTTAGTAAGGCTCGTACCCTGGGTACGGTAAATATACTAAAACGTACCCGGGAATTTTAACACTAAATCGGTTGTTGTCGGGTATTTTGTAAAAATTAATTATGTTTACATTTATGTCAATTTTCTGTTCAATGGCATTTATATTATCAAAACTCATTGTTAAAATCAATGATGTGATTTAATTTTAAATCTTAAATTGTTTAAAGTCGCGTCATTGTATGACGTCGTCAAGTATATTTTCCGCGACATCGCACGCTCACTTTTTACCGTCATAGATTTTTTTTAAGAAACATTATTTGGTTTGCAAGGTCCGTTAAATGGGGAACACCATATTCGGTCTTTATATTATGTTTTAACAATTAATTCATGCTGTGTAATAAATATTGTATAAGATATTTCGATATTGATTGAAAATGTTTCAAATTGTTATTTATGAAACCTCTTATTGTAATGAGTGTATGCTATTATATTATACTTTGAAAAGCATATCTGTTGTACTATAATCTTATTATTCAAATTAAATTGTTAATTTAACAATGCTTGTCGTCAGTGTTAGTCGTAAATGCTTGTGATCATTGTTGTCAATGTTAGTCGTCAATCCTTATCGTCATTATACATGAAGGAAATAAAAGCAGAAACAGAGACGTATTCTTGATTACTTGCTTATTCCTACGGCGTCCTCTCAACACTCAAACTAAAAAGCATGTTGATGCAGATTTTTTAAAAGAGAAGGTTGTTTAAGGTTAACAATATTGTTTTACGTTATCGGTAGCATGTTTAACGACATCGGATTTTTGGCGGATATACAACTCGGATACAATCTAATATTTGCGGGTATGTTTAAGTTTATTTACCGTACCCGGGGAACATGTAAGTAAAGTTAAGAGTACCCGGGGTACATGTACCGGTAAGTAGTACCCGAGCCGAGAATGACCAATCGAGCCTTAGTAAGTGATTGATGGTGTATGGGATAACATGCACTGAGGGTGTATATTTTTCATGAACAAGTCAATTGAAGGTGTTAGAGATGCATTGATCCATAACATTAAAAAGGGTAATTAACCAAGGGCTTATTAAAATTAAAACGATGATATTACATTGTACCAGCTGTTTATTGTTGAGTACTGTAAGCTTGCAATATTTTAAATAATGTAAACAACTTACCTTGTATTAAGTTGGCACATTGTTGTCAGGTGTAGAAACTTTTTATACTTATTTCTGTTAAGTTGCACTGGCTGAACCAAAAGAATTATGTAGTCGTTTCTGAATAATCACGAAACAACCTACTAATGCATATATGCTTGCCAGTTACTGAGTTTGTGCATTTCCATTCATTATATTATCGGCCTTGGCAAACAGCGTAGACCCAGATGAGACGCCGTGTGATGTCTGCTATTTCGTTACGCTGAAGATTTCCATATCCACGGGTGTTTTTGTGTCAAATGTTATGGTTTTTCAATAGATCGTATACTTATCTACAAAACAGCGAATTAGCGTTCACTTTACATCATCTATGTTATTTTGTTAATACTTTCTCGCGTTCTTTTCGAACCTGTATTGACAGCCATTGGTCGACGCCGTCTGCTATTTCGAATGCTGAAGATTTCCATATCCACTGGCGTTTTTTTATGTCAAATGTTAGTGTTTTCCAATGGATCGTATACTTATATACAAAACAGATAAGTAGCGTTCACTTTACATCGTTTGTGATGATGTTATTTTGTAAATACTTTTCTTAGCGTTCATTCTGGCGAAATCAGCCATTTTGACGGGTGAGAAGAAATACCGAAATTCCCGTAATTACCAAAATCCCCAGGAATCCCCGAGATCCCACGAAATCCCCAATTAATATTGATTATTTAGCGAAAAACTGCGTATTTTAATATAGATTGTTGCGAAATACACTGAAATCACTAATGAAACATTGTTTTTATCAAAGTTTGATTTCGGAGATTTCGGTAGGGATTTCGGTTTATCCACATACCGCATTTTGTAATTCCGGTTTTGTAAAACTTGCGAAACTTTTTCGTGATTTAATCAACAAAATAGATTTTTCCCAGGTATAACGCCTACGCCAACAGATAGATCGCATTCCTATCCATATACATGTCAAATTTCAGCAAAAGTTACCAACCAGTTTTCAAGAGACCCAAATCGCGACTATATGCCTCATCTTAACGAAACTTAGCCCCCTTTATCATTCGTTCGATTGAACGTCATCAATGATGACGTCCAATACATCACTCATTCCATATTAAAAGACTTAAGTAGACTATAGATGAAGGCGTATAGTAACAAAGATTGTAAATCGTTATCGATTAATAATAGACAATATATCATATGATTGGTTGAGAAAAGTTTGTTGAGATATTTATGAAAAAAATCAACACACTACTGCTTGAAGTGCAGCAAAACACAAGGATAAACTACGAAGCACCCAATCGCAATAAAAGAAATCCAAGCTAAAGCGGTATCTTTTAAAGAAAGATAATTGTGCCGACTGCGGATGTATGATAAGACTACTAAGGCATTTGTTTAGTTTTTTGTAGAAAAAGATGTAACTTTGAAATATTAACAAGATACGTACGTAGACTTTGGTTTCCATTTTTTTCCAACATAAGGTAAATGTATTGTTATCAAGTAACATGTACCACATGCCTTGATATCAACGGTCTCATCTTTGTTAATACTGGAACACAACTAATAAACTTTTACTTAAATAACTCGTGAATATTAACGACCGCATTCTCTTAAAATTTTAAAATATATGAGCTGTCATGTATGGTAAAGAAACAAGTACACGAACGACTATCATATTTAACCCTCATTGTTTTACAAGTCTACTGAATATAAATCATGCCACAAACCCCGATGCGCAAGTCGTAAATACTTTCTTGGGGAATAACGTGCAAATGTCGTCTGTAATTTAACGGAGTTAAACAATGGAAAACCAGGAGATATCACACTAAATTCGATTAACATATAAATAAGCTCTTCAAAAATTTACAAGCACATAACAATAACGGTTTTTTAGAAACAATATACATTATTATGGACAGTAAAGTAAATGCTGGAAAGCATTATACAAATGTTCACAATGCACTTTAATTAAAACAGTATGTACAATCTATGACAACTTGACATTTTAGAAATCAATATGAGGAGCGTCAGTAAAAAAAAAGTCCGTTTACGTTTTATAAACACAATTACCTTTGATTGTCATGTTTCGAGTCGCTAACTGTTTAAAGTTCGCCCATAGTGTACGAACTTTAATTCCATTTGAGATTAGATCAGTTCAGTTGCACTTCTTCGAGCAGTTATTCAACCATTTAATCAATTTTGCGGTGTTTTAACAATTCGATATAATTCCTACTGTTGTGCATGTAAACATTTGTTTTCACAATATGTCCTTATGTCCTATGTCCTTATGTAATAAACAAAACTATTCAGAGAAAAAAAAAAGCATTCAATCTCACGCATAAGTGCAATTAATAAACTGGTTATTTATTAGTTTTTATTAGTTATTAGCAATATTGGAACCAATAATATACGTTTTTACATCTTTTTACCAAACCAAATACGTTTTGTTAGACAATACGGCCTCATTGCTAATGCAACTTTCCGGACTGTCGCTTTCCTTAAGTATTTTTGATTGCAATAAAATACATGGATATAAAGTCAAATAACGATTTCATTTAGATCTAACAAAAACACTTAAATGATCTGCTACTTAAAATAAAAACAGTGAAAAGTGTCACTGAATATTCGACTCAAACTCTGGTGGTCGGATGCAATTCATCCAAAAACGTTATTTGGGCAAAATAAAGGCATTATGAAAGGTAAGAAAATAGAATTGTATACTTGATTTACTAGGATGGAATTTTATGTAAACAAAATTAATATTTTCTTAACCGAAAGTATAAGGGGCTTAATATACGTCGTTTTTTTCTTCCTCTGCGAAATCATGACACTGTTGTCACGCCTCAAGGGTCATAATTAAAACTTTACTCCCAGAGCTTTAATGATCAAGGGCCATTTGACCCACTGTTTTTTTAAAGTGGCAATCTGTGTGTACAACAAATGAAATACATACAATTTATCATAAAATATTTCAAGCTGGAAGCACTGCATAGGACCGTTAAATGCGAAGCATTTGGGGTTCCATCCTGTCTTAAAGGGGTCTGTTCATGTTTTGGTTTTAGTAATGACATTTGTGAGGAAAAAGTAATACTGAACATTTACCATGATCTAAAATATCCATTATATGCATCTTTTGTCGATTTAAAAGCCTGAAAATTATAATTGCAACGCGAAACAATTGAATAATTTGGAGAGTTCTGTTGTTCTCGTCATATTTTGTGATTCTACAAGGATTGCTTATATAAAGTATAAAATACATCACTAATTGTATGAGCACGGATGGCCGACTGGTCTAAGCGATAGACGTTTACTCCAGGGGTCAGTGGTTCGAGCCCAGTTGAGGTTTACTTTTTCTTTCTTTACTTTTATTCCTGTTTTTTTAACTTAACTAGAGCTTTTTTGATCCAATGTTTGCATTTATCTATAGAAAGCACTTACTGACAAACTTCAATACATGCCAAAATCTGTGAAAAGGACCCTTTAATGCATGCCGAACCTTACACTTTACTAAATACTTATCACAAAACAGATAAGTGTATACACAAAGATGACATTCGTAGTATTGCATTTCCAATTTAAAAGTAAACAATCATGGCGTGTAGACATTCGATTATTTGCCATCTTATTAGTAATTGTTTCATATTAACCAGTTAAAGGATGTACAATTTTGGAGGAAAAAAACTGCAGTAAATACACATAAGCGTGATAATTAATTCCGAATTGTTTATACAGAAGAAGTTATTTGCTGCTCTCATCGCACAGTTTCAAGACCGTTTTTAGTGCATTAAAGTGTATAATTAATTAAACGTACGAAATCCTGAGATAAAATCTAATAAATTCATGTGTCACTTTTTTTGTAAATTGGCACCAGCGAAATATCCGAATGGGTGAAGGGATGTTTTTCAAAAGCGTAGGTCTATACATACTATAATTAGGTCGTTCGTTTATAAAACAAATTAAGGAAGATAAATGATTGTCATTCTTTACATGTGTTCCGTGTTTGAATGTCAGATTCGTTGAAAGTGCATTCCATTTTAAATAGCGCCCTTCGTTTTCTTTGCTACTATGAATTGTCTTTTAATAACAGTTTTTTTACAGTTAATGTATTGCTAACTGACAAAAATTGCTAACACTTTTGCAAGTCTAAAGATAAAGTTTCGTGTTGCGAATCTCTGTTTAATCTACGAAAGACATTGAATCATTAAATTGTTCTAAATGGCCTGGTTAGAGTTATCTTTGGTGTCTGGTAACAAAAACATTTTTAAAAAGGTACCTTGCTTATTTTAATTTCATTACTCTTTGCACGAAATCAAATTTATGCGACGATAGATATACTACGATGAGTACATTATATGAGCAGATCGATATGTACCATTAACAATCTTTGTTGAGAATATATAGAATTTGAGAGCATCTAGGTCTTTCACTATACATAATACAACCTTAAATTATATTTACTTTTACACTTTGCATTAGTATTCTTCGTATAAATACATGTACATCCATTTATCGGTGTATGGATTTTCTACAACGTTTATCTGAAAGCCATTGGTGACAAACCTGGCCACGACACATGGTTCAGATGGATTATATAAACTTTGAATGCATATTAACTTGTTGCATTTTGTATCAAATTTCACAAGGCCAGCAGTACAATATTTTGACTGAAACATCATAGTGTATGCCTTCACAAAGTTCAAATGTATTTGGCGTTAAAACTGGACAATGCTGAGGACAATTGGTTTCGTTAGGCATAGAGAACAAACTAACAATATGACCAGGGCCGGTATTCATAAAGCACCTAAGGTGAAAATTACCTAAGGTTACAAATATTTTCCTTAGTTTTCTGCGTTTTTTCCCTTAACTTTGCGAAATTCCCTGAGTTTGTATTCATAAAAATCTTAACCTTAGGAAAATCCTTAGGACTTTTATTTTTCCCTTAGAAGTTAAGGTTCGTACATAGCTGCCTTAACTTCTCGATAAAAATCTTAAATATGGCGACATAACAGACGATATTTTCATTTTACAACCATTTCTGCGTTTAAATTTCATAAAAAGGTATGTATTTTTTACTTTTGATGTTTGGTGTTTAAGACTACTGTTATATCACTCAAAATCGGTATTTACGCATACCGGAACTTCATAACAAATATGGCGGATCAAAATATACACCAACTTATTTGATCAAATGTCTGTGTTTGTTTGGTTCAAACGATGTCTGGGTGTATGATAACGTGAACCATTCTCTTGTTTGTGAAATAAGTCATCAAAAGATTCGGTATGCTTTTCGTACATCCGGACTGTTCACCATTTAAAATCGAACTAGAAGTTGACGTCGAAGAATTGAGATAATTTTCAATTTTGTGTTTGAGCAGCGTTGGAACTGGATTAATAAAAATCATTATCCAGTGGAAATCCCATCTGTCCGATATATTGACCCATGGTCCTGGGAGCATGAATCTTACTTGTGTCTACCTTGATGATAAGTGTCAACTGGGCAGCCTTTATATTAGTTTCATCAAATAGGTACTGTTTATCTATAGTAATCTATGTTTAGTTTTACATGACAACATCTGCTGAATTGTAAACAATTTTATTGCAGAATGCCAAGAAGAGACTTCCGTGAACGGGTAGATGTCTTAGATAAATTAAATAACACTGAATTAATTGAAAGATACAGATTTGACAGAGATGGAATTTTATTTTTAAACCAGCAGCTTGAGCATATTATATCTCCCACAACTCAAAGAAACCACAGTCTCAACAGCATTGAAAAAATATCATTAACACTGCGCTATTTTGTCTCATCAAGCATACAACTTGATGACGGTGACATCCATGCCATAAGTCAACCAACAGTCTCTCGGTCGATTACTGCAGTAATCGATGCCCTGACGCTGCCTGAAATTGTAAGGCAATACATTTGTCTGCCCACAACTTTATGGGATGTCAGACAACAGAAAACGGACTTTTTTAAAGTTGCTGGCTTTCCCAACGTTATTGGGGTTGTAGATGGAACACATATACAGATACAGGCACCAACAGTTGATGAACCCCAATATGTCAATAGAATGGGGTACCACTCCATTAACACACAGGTAAACTGTATATGCCATGCTCCTAGAAAGACGGCTTTCATATTAACAGTATATTTTATAGTATAATATAATACATTACATCGTGCGTGTTTTCTACTTTAGTCAGATCACACATTGGCTGCATTACATGAGGACCACTTATTATATATATCACATCTATTTGTCATTGTAGCTTGATTGGTCATTTTCGGCTCGGTAAGTATTAACTTGCATGTACCTCGCGTACTCACTTAAGTATACGTACATGTACCTCGGGTACAGTAAATATACTTAAACGTACCCAGGCGATATTATACTGTACCTGAGTTGTATTTCCGCCTAAAACAGATGTAGTAAAACGTGCTTTCGATTACACTTAAACGATATTCAATTGTTTATCTTAAACAAACTTCTATTAAAAAAAAACTGCATCAACATGCCTTTTGAGTATCAGTTCCGATTATATAGAGGCCATTAAACAGAAAATTGACATAAATGCGAACACAATTAATTAAAAAAATAGTCGACAACCACCGATTTAGGGTTACAATTCCCGGGTACATTTTAGTTTATTTACAATACCGGGGTACTATGTTAGTTTACTTAAGAGTACCCGGGTACATGTGAGAAGTACCCAAGCCGACAATGACCAATAGAGCGTCATTGTATGTAGTTGCTTATAAAAAAAATGTTTACATTGGCGTGCATACATGAACTACAGTAACAGTAACATACTTGCATATCACTTGGACTTCAATATTGATATGTATTTTTTGTAAATGTTCAGCTTAAAAAAATACAAACATATTTTTATTTGTTAGAAAAATCATTCATCGCTGGTGTAGTTTAAATTCTCAACTAAAAATATAATTTATAGGTGTTTGGGTCATATAAAATAATTAATTGAAAGGTTTAACTCCTCAAACTTCAATTTTTCCATTATTTATTAACGCCCTGCCAATAGTAATAACTGATATACATATTTAATTCTAATATTATTTTCAATGACAATTTACTTTGTGTACGTTTATACACATTACTGTTTCTTTTGACAGATCATTTTTGATGCTAGCTACCATATTAGAGATATTGTTCCAAGATGGCCGGGTTCGGTGCATGATGCCCGAATCCTTTGTAACAGTGGAGTGTACCAGTTCAAGGAAGACAACGTTGACGGACGACTGATATCCCAGTGATCGGGGGGCAAATGTCAAAGTCGATTGAATATGTAAATAGTTATCAGACAATAAACACATGCATTTGCATTTAGCAAGAAAGACACCAATACTTGCTGGGGGATTCGGGCTACCCCTGTAAACGCTGGCTCTTGACCCCATTTTTTCGGCCTGATGGTGAACATCAACTTAACGTCAACATGTATGAACCAAATTACAAATTTTTGGATAACATGGCTATAAAAATATATCTGTTGGTCGATACAGATATTCGAAAATATTGCATACACCGCACAAGACTAACTTTTAACCCAGTAGTACTTATAAATAATATAAACTTTATGTTATTTCTTGTTATAATTCAGTGCTCATAAACGAACCAGGTCTGTGGTGGAGAGAGGGATAGGGCAGCTGAAACGAAGATGGGGTGTGCTTTATGGGGAGATAAGAATGCAGCCACTCAAAGCATGCAAGTATGTTCAGTTTGGAAACGGTCAGATCCATGGTGTTTTTAACAACTAACTGTGCCACCAACTTTAAACACCCTTTATTGTATGAAATATCACTTATTGAATTTAAGTAAAAATGCACAGTAAATTGATCTCAAATATTTAATTATAAGCATGTCATTTCATGATTTTTAAAGCATTACATGTTTACAGCACCCATTTGACAAAAAAGTAGAAGCTGCTTGTTTAAATAGAATACTTTCATCATTTTTGACACATTTACTTTGCTCTTTCTCTATGCATACACACCAGATTATTATTATTAAAAGTAGTAGCATTAAAATTATTTGCATTAGTTTTAAATAAATACAGGTACTATAAGTTACACAGTACAATAATTCAGAAAAACTTCTCTGTATTCAGCAATAACCTAGTAATCCCTTTGTATGCATGTAATATCACCATATATTGATTTAAAAACAAAATGTGTGTTACCATATGTTCATGTTTCAAATATATAAATTGTTAAAATAGTCAACATTAACATGAAATGAATTAGAACAATATATACCCTGACAAATTGTGTAAAATACTTGCTCCAATAACTAAAAATTTAAATTAAATTTCAGGATCATTTTGTGTTGTGGTGTATTGCACAATATCTGCAAGACTGGGAACATTCAAATGGATGAAGTGATCATTAAAGAACTGCCAGACCAACCAGAACATTATGCTGGGCTTGAAGATGGTCTTCACTACATGAATGTTATTGCAAACACATTTTTCTAAACTGTTGCTTTTATACCTCTAGTATGCCAGTATATATATATATATATATATATATATATATATATATATATATATATATATATATATATATATATATATAAAGAATAGTTATATTTAAGATTAACTAACCTTAAATATGTCTATACTTTATCTTCATAACAAAATAATAATGTAATTTTTGATAAAATACACATAATATAATTCTATTATTTGCTTTATTCTTCGCCCATGTGCGCCAACTGGGCCTTGTACAGTCTAATTTGTAGTTCCATCTTTCTCTTCTTCAGAACATTCAGTTCGTTCAGACTACAATGACTGCAACTAAAAGGATACATTGTATTTTAAATATGGTATTTTCATATTTAATTTTAATTTTATTCTCAAAAATAAAGTTGATATTTTTAAATGGCTTCTTTTTTGTTATAATGAAACATTGTAAATATTGATAGCACTACATGTTCAATCATTCATATTTTGCACATGCATATGTTATCTAGATCAATGTGTAGAATAATTTATTATATTTTAAAATACATTCATTTAAATCAATAACTACTATAAAAGAGACATGGTTCCGAGATGGCTTGGTACAGTGCATGACGCCCGAGTCCTCCGAAATGTAAATAATGTATATGGGTTTTACCTCAGTGACATATTTAATGTGTCAACATGATATTAAAGAGACTTCTTTATAAAAATGGGTGTCTAATTCATTTATTTTGTCTGATTTTGTTTAAAAATAATGTATGTGTGTCTCATTTAGTTGAGTAGACATTGTAAAACTGTTTATAACACTATCTTATATTCAGTATATTACAATACAATACAATAGTACAATACAATAGTAATAAGTCGTGTATCTTTGAAAGTATTATACCATGTGGTAGCTGGTTTGACTGCAGAAACAGCATGTTCCGCATTTGTATCGAGTCTGTAAAAGTCAATAGGCTTTGTTTTTAATTAGTTTGTGATATTCAATAAGTATTTGAAACACACTTAACGAAAATTTAAATAAATTTAAGTTGTATTCTCATTAATACATGTATATCCAGTCCAAGAGTATACCTTCTTTTCACAGCTCTGTTGTCACATTGTTGTGGCTGTGCAGGTGATGGTGGTTCAACGGTTGTTGCTTGACTGTAATATATATTTTGTTTGCCAATGACCATTCTATATGCTTGCATTTTCTTTTGAACTACGCTAAGTACAAAATTAGATAGAATTATGAATATATTGTACTTATTGTTTGTATGCAACAAATACAAAAAATGTTTTAAAATGGAACAACAAAAGAGTAATTGTAATTTTGGTGTTTTATATTTGTGCAATCACAAATTGAATTTCTTGTACGGTTCTAATTATTGATCATTGCTAGTAGTTGAAATAGAAAGCCAAGCTTTTGGAATGGGGCATTATTGTAAGTTTGTGTTTTAATACTTGTATTATGTTGTTAAGATTCTTTTGCAATATTGGTTGTGTTCATACTATTGGCCTTTTATTGCATTTTACTCCATAGTTTGCGATATTTTTAAATTATAAAAAATTGTCAAAGTACCTTATGTGTGTTTAAAAGAATAGATTTATGCCAATTTTGTGTTTTGTGTATTGGTTTGTACCTGAATGGTGTAAAAGGTTGTCTATCACTATGAATATTAAATTACCTTGTGTCTGTCAACTGGATAAAGGTTGTATCCAGGGTGAATGGGGCAACGCCTTGCACAGCCGCACTCTCCTTTCCAACAACTGCCATGACCGACTCAGTTATAATATCATATTTTGATTGGAAGGGAGCACTTCCTGCAATGTGTCAATATAAATGTAGGTTATGTACAGGCAGGGAAATTAAGTTGTTTTTTCAATTTACTTACATTAACATTTTTATATTAAATCTATTATTGCTGCTTTGAGAGAAGCTTTTTGGACTTGCATTTACATTCTGAACTTCCATTTTCATCATTGACATCATATACAGGTAATTTATTGTAATTTCTAAATTTTGAAAGCATTTTAAAATGTCATGTGGGGTGTATAGTATAAATATAAGTTTTTATAAAAGGATAAATAATATTAATGGTGTTACTACAAACATATTGGGAAAAAAACAATTAAGTTTCACCAGTCAAACTTAGCAGGCGCTGGTGATCATTATATATCCCCCTGTGCTTTGAGACATTGTTTGCCCATTTTTTTCAAGCTGGTCTGCTGTGCGATGTGGACCAGTGGTATTTGCAGAGAACATTTCTGCAAGTTCAGCCCACATCTCATTCTTGGTTACCCTGGAAATCTCTGCATAAACAATAATAAAATGCTATAGCCAAGTAAAATGCCACATGACTTTTTGAGAGAACATAAATGTGCTTATGTATTTTAGCTCTGCTGTTTTCGGAGAAAATCCAATGTATTGTCATAACCAGCTTGTTGTGTCGTGTCGTCCGCGTTGGGCTAAAACCTTAAATCTTTGTTAAACTTTTGAACATTGGTTCTTAAATGTAAGTTCTTCCATCTACAACATTGAAACTTCATATGTAGTTGCACCTTGATGATTTCTACACGCCACACCCATATTTGGGTCACTAGGTCAAAGGTCACTGTGACCTCTTTAAAAAAAATTCTCACAATCTTTCATTTATTCAAAACTGCACCTGCAGCCGAGCGTTGGCATCCGTTATGCGGTTCTCTTGTTATGTTAACATGACAACATTTTCAGTAATGAAGTAACAAATAGAATTTCACTTCTTAATTGACATCCACATTTGAAAATACAACTTGCATGGATTTAATATGTATTCGTGTTGGAACATGTATTCATTTTATAGTTAACCTTTTTATGAATATTTAGCAAATTCTTTTTTTACAGAATAAGGCAATGAAACAATAATTAACATTTTAATTTAATTCTAAAACATTTTCATATATATTTAAGAATAGACCTACTTATTTGTTTCCGAATTTATATGAACAAAGGAGAATTATGATTAAAACAAATCATGAACATGTTTAAATAGTTTAGTTATAAAAAATGTATATAGCCCTATAAGATCGTGTTCTTTTTATGACGTAAACTTCTAAGCAACATTCGAACGCACGTGCCCGAAAACTATTCACTTTTGTAACGCGAGAATTTCCACAGCCAATAAGACATTAATCATGAGGAAAAAACAATAAATATGATATAAATTGTCCGTTTTTCTGACCTCGTTCCAAAGAAATAGCCTAAAAAATGTATAAAATCTGCACATTTCCTGCACCAGACGGCTATGTTTGTCAACGTTTTGATCGTAAAATGTTGTAAGAGTAGTTTCCCTTGGAGGCCCGTCTTGAATTTGTATTGTGCTCTCTGTACTTTGCATTACAATACGATTAAACAATGCTGTGCATGCGGAAAATTTTACCCCCAAATGATGACACGAGACCATACGTTAAGATCGTGACCGGCCTAAAATAAAGGTTCTCGCTGCGTCAATTTGGGATTTTGTCACAAAACAACTGTCATAAGAAGGGGTGACAGCCTTTTATGCCCCCATTGTGAGTAGAATTTTATTAAGCTATTTTCCGTTAGTAAATACACTTTATCTAGACCTCTGAATACAGTTATCACATTTCATATTTCGTTTTTATGAAGACCAGTTTTATTTAAACCACTATTTTCAATACAGTTTATTCACGAAATTCGTCTAAAACAACACAGTTTAATAAAAATAAACACTTATTCACAAAAACATATATCATTTATTAGAAACACATGCCAGGGCCTCGCAATGACGTCATCAAAATCGATGCACGATCTTATAGGGTAATTCTGTGTGACGCAGACTACGATATACATGAATGTTTAAAGGTACGTTACTCCATTATTATTAATATGATTATAGGTGCTACCTAATTTACGGGCAAAAGCTTTTTAAGTTTTTTTGATAACCATGTATTATTAATAAATATATGGACATGATTGTGTTCAAAATATGATAATTGTTGCAATAATTTAGTAATGCATCCAAAAAAATCAATCTTAAAACGAGTTACATGTTCCAAGCTTGAAGATCTAGCATCTTATATATTTTTTTGTTTTCTAGCCACAGGAATTCAAAGTATATATTTGTACGACAAAGTACAATTTGTACTTCGACATACATGTTTGTACTTCTACGTACACATTTTCTGAACAGCCAATCAAAACACTAGTCTCTTGAGCCGCTTTTCCTTCAGATTTATTCATAATAAATGTTTAAAACTTTAGTTGAGGACAAAATGAATAAAAATATCAGAATGGCAAAATAACGTCACATAGAAGTTTCAAGTATTTAATGCATTGAAATAGATTATATACAAATTTGAAGAAGATTCAATTGTTACCTTTTTACAATTTAAATTGTTCAGCATATTGTGTGTCTGAAATGATCATGCGGGGCGGAGTATCACGACCGTCCAGCGCATTACTGTGTTGGAAATTCCCAACGGTAACCAGTTACCAAGCATTAATGGGATAAATAATGTATTATAAACTCCCCGTTGGTGGTATTTTGTGATAACCATAACTTGCATAAGTCAGAGGTTAATTCCGCCACGCCAGGTCAATAAATACGCACAATATCTATGAGTTAGCGGTCGATAGTCGCATAATTTGGTATAAATTATAATAATAATAATGTTTCATAAATACGCACAATATCTATGAGTAAGCGGTCGATTGTGGCATAATTCGGTATAAATAATAATAATAATGTTCAATGTCAAAAATCTCTAAAAGCAACAGACGTAAGGTGTCTTCTGATTGGCTAACACTCAAGGGTCGGTGAAAATTGTACGTCGAAGTACATTTCTCGATCTACTTAGTAGGTCTTGCAGACTTTCGACGTCATGGTACGTCATATAGACACTAAGTACTGGTCCTACTCAGGAAACAGTTTGTTTCATCAAATGTCTCAATTCAACTTGACAGCTTGCTAAAGCAGTTGCATTTAGCATACAGTACACTGATTTAACATAATCAAAATCATGTGATGTGTCAAATCAATTTTGATTGACAAATTTGACAGGATTTTTGTTTAATCCAATAAGTTTTAGACTGTCAAATAACACACACTACGTATTGAAAGCCATACCTGGAGCTTTCGTCTGTATATCACTGACTTCATCAGAAGAATGATTTCTACTGTTGGGAAACGTTAACACCACTAATTGTCTTCTTATTTATTATCAATGTATAATTATGTGTAACAGCATAACAACATACTTGATTCGCAATTAAAATATTTAATAAATACAGGTATCTTGCAGGTTTTTAATTTTCTTTCGCAAACTATTGTTGAATAGTTTAAATTTTGTCGCCACTAAAAAACTAGCCATTTTGTAGCAATTCTAAAATCACAGTCTAAACTGCATACACTTAGCTCTATAGTTACAATATGAATGCAAATATTAGAATGCATCATGTTATATCATCCATTTTTTTTTATTTAAACATTCAAATAACACATAACACAGTACATATATAAAAAGGTATGTGGTATTGTGTGGAGATACAAAACACTTCACATCATTTCTTTGCACATAAAATAATAGTTACAAAATAAGTAAAACTAAAACACAATCATCAACCTACATTTCAAGAATATTTACGTATATGAAATTACTAAGTGGTGTTATTGTATTACCTTTTACAAAATTAACATTGCTGGTTTTGTACTAGCCATAAAACATTTATCATGGATTAACAAGTAACAACCAATTTATTAATTACACAATAGAACGGAAATCATATTAATTACATTATGCATTTACTAAACAAGCTATTTGCTACTGTTTAGAATTACACTATCTTACTAAAAATGATCACAGGTACTTAGTGCTTTTACATACTTGTGGTAAGTTTTGTATTACTAGTTTGACAATTATCGGCAGACACTTGTCGATATACAGACAAAATTTGCATGGGAACTTCCATTTTTTTTCAGCATAATTGCCTTCAAATTGTTAATTTAACAACCCTTTGACATTGTTTGCACATCTGATCTTATTATACAATAGCTGATTTTTGTTTATAGATAGACATATATAGACTTTTCAAAGTTCTATAAAAGTTCACACATGTTCCATCCAAGTATACAAGCAGAACCAATAAAGATCACCACAGATAATAACTGTGTGTATAGCTTGGAAATTTGATAGATCAGGAATCCCTCCTTTGTTGATTTCTGTAAACCAAAACTGTCAGTTTTGCTGGATAGAATGGCTTGTATGATGCTCAGCTCTTGCCTTCGGCTTCGCAGAACAGCTTCTAAAAACGGAAAACCAACAAATATCTTAAAAATTGATCAATAATGCAGACAATTTATAAATGTCTTGTTTTTTGTTGATTTCGAATCTGGAAGATTTTTTACGTAAGATTGTAGTACGAAAATCCAACGGTATCGGATTTTGTGGTTTTAGGCCTAAACTAATTATAGTGATATGTAACCTTTCGGGATATCGGTAAAGTGCGAGCAGACGAGGTGTAAATACGTTAAAAATTAAAGCTAAAAGACTAAACAGTTAGATCGGAATATCTTTAAATTTTGTGAATAAATGTGTTTCTGGTGGATAACAACGACAACTTACCAGAATATTGCTCATAATCACACGTAAAACGTCTTTCTGAGACATTGTGTACACACCGGTCTTACTCACAATAACGAAGTGACGTCACCATCTATGCATAGAATGCTTTCTGAGAGCGAATGAAAATGCGTCACATATTCTGACAAATAAACAGTAGGGTGTCGTTATTGAAATACCGCGAGAATACTGGAAGAATAGAGATGCCAACTATAATGTTTAAAACAAATACTTTTTTAACAAGCGTTTGTGATTTGTCAGGATAATAATAACAATAAGATATCGAAAAGATCAAAGCAAATAAATTCGACAGAAATCTAAGATTCGGCAATATATTTAAGACGGGTTATGTTCACTTAAATTGTGTTTGGTAAAGACTGTAACTATATGTAGTGAACCAGTCTTCGGCTTATACTCACTGAAGAAGAGCATTCAGGGGAGATAATTGAGTAATGACTTAATTCTGGAACGGTTACGAAGAAAAACAAATAATGCGAGAATATTTAGTGCGATTCGCTACACAATTATGATGTCATTGATATAACTTTTCCTGAGGTATGTATTTACATGTGATTTAGCATATGTCAAAGTGTTTTTGATTTGTTCAAGGCCATAAATAGCATCGCGAAAATATATGTCGCGTGGCAAATTTTTTTGAGACGTATCCATATGTGGTATTCTTATGTAATTTTATGTCTAAATTCCCATATGTATGAACGGTCAACGCCCGCTTCGCGGGCTTTTGCCCGTATTATCAACCAACATATTTCACTCGTTATTTGTTAAACAAAAGATAAATCATAAAGTATATATCAAGTTTAGTTATTGTCTAATGATTTTTCATGAAAGATATGCCTTTGAAGTTTAAGGTGCAAGAACTTATAGGTTTAGAGGTTATATAAAATATAATATTAATAAATTACTCACTGCTAATAAACCTATGGATATTGTACTTGTGACGCGAAAGGCCCGTGTCCTCATATTCCTCGCCCATAAGCTGGGCAAGGAGAGAGTTTTCTTGCATAGAAAAATTAGGCGATCTCTGCTTTGCCATCTCAGCCATGATTATCGTCTGCGTTTACTTCCGGGTTTTTCCAAATGTGTACATGCTTATTGTTGTTGAAAACAAGGTCGACGAGAAAAGTATGTTATCGATACAGAAATAATGTGGCAACTGTTTCGATACATACCGAATCCGTAAACCTCACATATATATCCTTTTTGTATCAATTACCCACCATTAACACTAGTAAAACCCGTTCAATTTGATTACAACGTATTCCGCTAAACAATTGTCTGCCATTTTGCGACCTAATTATAGATTCGGTGAAGCGGTTACTAAAATAGTACGAATCGTCGCACAGACGAAATCGGATAATTTTGCCTTAGTTTTTAAGTTGAAATCTTACCTAAGTATTAACCTAAGGTTCTTTATGAATACGAAAGTTAAGGAAATCCTTACCTTAGGAAAATTGTTTGATAACTAAGGAAATTTCTTCCTTAAACCTTAGGTGCTTTATGAATACCGGCCCAGAGTTGTTGTGTTTGGAATGTTACACCGTATAATCATTCCTCTATGGTCGAAATTTCCGCGCCCGTATATGTTACTTACGGTAGTATGTGTTACAACGGTAACAAGTCCTAGCTAAAGTTGAATCACAAATCTGTTTAACTGGAACATTCAATAAATGATCCATATTACTTCGACAGAGTGAAAGTCTTCTTACAAAAATACATATGTATACAAATCTTTAAAATGTATGAGTTTATGTACTAAAAATGTTTAACATAATGCACAGTAAGTATCTAAAGATGTATTTATGGTCTGCTAAGTGGACAAAAGTGAACTTTTAAAAAGGTCTAAGGCTTTTCCAGTTGTTAAAGATTCACAAGTTTGTGACGCGTGTCCTTCATCGGGATATTCTTTGACTTCTTTATTGCATATCTTTTTTTTTTCATATCGCTATTTATTGTCTTAGCTCCATGTGTTTTGTTCTACTCTAAATTGTCCGTTTGCATTTGCATTACACTATTTC
Source organism: Dreissena polymorpha (assembly GCF_020536995.1). Classification (NCBI taxonomy): domain Eukaryota; kingdom Metazoa; phylum Mollusca; class Bivalvia; order Myida; family Dreissenidae; genus Dreissena; species Dreissena polymorpha. The sequence continues at coordinate 24,405,072 of NC_068361.1, read as the reverse complement.
GAACAGGATTCAGTTTTTGTAAAATGAAATTACGTCTTTAATGTATTACATACGTAAGGTTCGAATCCAGATTTACATTCTTAATTTTATAGAGATTTTCTGTCTGTGTTGGGTACATTACTTACCGGTTTTATTTGGGGTTAAGTGTACTAAAATGAAGTCAATTAATTTCCAACAATGTATTAGTCTAAAGGCAATGCGACGTTTTAAGTCTTCATTAACCAGGAGTGTAGGTTAAGTGGTTATAAGTACATTAATATACATAAAGGAAAATTAAAGCTTGTATGATCCATTAGTGTATATTGTTTTGAAGTGAAAGGAATTTATCAGTCATGTATTAATCATAATTGTTTAAGACGTCGATAGGCATTATGCATTCAGGCTTTTACTTTTAAATGTACTTCATTTTTGTTCAGTAGACGGTTCACATGCTTTACCGAATACAGGAAACGTGTTTTTTGTGGACTGTCAACATGCTTTATTTTAGATATTCATGTTTTAATTATATATGTATTTTTCTAGGTTAAATATCACGTATGTTTTTAAATTTTAAAGGAATGCATTAGTATGTACGGAATACCGCCGGTACTGTTATAAAGATTTAAACTCAATCCCCATGTATTACCATTACAGAATTACGTCTGCATTTGGCTGTAGTGGGCTTAAAGTTAACTCTCACTTTGAAAAAAAAATGCTTTAACAATTGTATTATTTATTGCAGGACAATTTTTATGGAAGGAATGACCTTGGTACGGATCAAATCTTTTTAAAGGATGCTCTGTAATTAGCTTTTTAGTATAAACAATATACATGCATATAAATTGACATACACGTATTTGCAAACGTAATGTTCTGTATACGGTATTCTGAAGTTAGTACGTAAGACTAACAGCATTTTTCAAGGAAAATATAATGGTATATTAAGAACTAGTGTTGTTATTATTAAGGTATAAAGGATTAGAAAGGCTAAAACACATTTTCTTCGCAAAGAGAAGTCGCTTGTGTTATAACACTTAAAAATAAGAATATCGCTGTTTCAAAATGTATCAAGTTAGGGCCATTAATGTACAATGTGAAATTGAGTGCGTCATTCTTTCTAGGCTATTGTAAAAGAAAGTGATATTTTGATTCCAATGTATTTAGGTTAAATTGTTTGCAATTACGGTCCTTCGAGCAGTGTAATGACATCTACATCTCAATTATTTTAATGCGTATGTGAAGTAGAAAATTTAGTACAAAATAGTTTGCAAAAGAAAATATTCGAAAGGGAACATACGAGATTTTTATAATATACTTTAACAACTGTAGGCAGCTTTCGGTCGAAACACATTATCATTTTGGCCATATACCTCACTTACATCTGACTTGACTGTAGACGATTGGTATCCCCAATTTAAATAAATGTTGTTGTTTCTTTCAAAAGAATAATATATATGATGAAGACGAACCTGACAATAACATTTTAAATAATCTCGAATATTATCAAGTGACCTGTGTTTTTCTTTTCAATTCATCAAAAACGGATGGCGCGATAACAGAAGTGCTACATCAATTAAAAGGCGATATATATATGTAAAGTCAATGGCACTTAAATCAATTTTATAATATAATCTTTACGCTATTTAATTCAACAAACAAAATCGTGAAGGCCTTAGCAATAGCCCTGACGTAATCCGACTGTATTTTGTTTTAAATTACGTTAACATGTGTTAACATACGCTTTGCTCAAAATGTCAAATAATTTTGTCCTCACCACAGAATCACACTTTTTTTTAAATGTATAAATTCTGACTGTAAAGGTTTTTTGTTCAAATTTAATTCTTTGCTTATAACTGACCTAAAAATACACATTATTAATCGTGCTTAAATCAACATTCATACCATTTGTATTTTTTTAAAAGAGGAAATTTTAAAAACGACTTCTTTCTTTAGACTACAAGGCGCAGAGGTTTTATATTTGGTATGGAGCATCGCCTAGTGGTCGTCGTTCAAATTATGATCATAGGGTCAAAACAACCCAGGTCATGTGCTTTCGGGAGAGGGATTTGTATATTGACATTAAAGTAAATATTTTAATAAAAATTTCATAAAACCAAAAGGATTAAGGGATAATTATGTCGTACATAAAATCACACTAAATGGTCATCTGCGAAGTTTCTTAAAATCATGACAATCGAATTACAACTAGCCGTGACCCAGAGGTCACATGATTTATAAACAAACTTAGTAAATGACATTTTCGCAGATATAACAATTAAGTAACGGTGAAGCAAACAATTTGCTCCCATGATGCCCCGGCTTTTGCCCGTGATCACATGATTTATATACGCTCGAACAGGAACTAATTGAAAAAAACTTCTCTGAAACCGTAAGGCTCACAAGTTTAATATTTTTTGTGTAATATTTTCTAGTGGTGCTCTACACAGATGGTAAAAATCATATCTATGGAATTAATCATGTACGCACCCTAGGGGTCACACGATTAAAATAGATTTATTTAGTTGATAACTTTATAACGTCTTTATTAAAAACCAAACTTCCCTGATCTTTGATAATCGGATCAGAGGTCATTTACGAAGTTTGTTCAAATCATGCTCCTGGAATCAACATAATCCACCTCGCAGTTGTCTGGTGAAGTATATAGTACTTGTGTAATAAATAAGCTATATTATTCTTTAAAACCGAAAGTGTAAGGGTTTAGGATAATAGTTTGTAAGATGGTGAGTGATCCCCTATCCAACAAGTTAATCATTCCCATGGACTCAAATTCTTCCTTCGTGGGGATGCAAGGGATATATGTTTCAAATGGACTCTATATTTTGTATGTGAATAATATTGAAATCCTCATCAACGATTCTTGGTTCGAAACTGTCAATTCGTTTTTTATGCATTTTAGCGCTGTCTGGCCAGTTTGGCCCGTTTGATTATACATACAACACAACATAACGCAATTTAAGCTGGAGTCTTTGCTTTGAACGTCAAATGGAAAAACAATTGGAAGGCATGACGCACTTTATATTTAACTTTAAAATTATCACAAAACATTTAAGAGTATGCACACAGATAAAATACATAATAATACATATCAAATAAAAAAACAAGAACAATAAAGAAGAGTAAAACTTCTAATAATTGTAATAATTGCATTTTAACTATTCAATGGTTTCATCTTTTCCAGAGCTTAATAATTAACTTTTTTTTTGGGGGGGGGACATAAGCTACAGTAAATACAGTAAACAAATTAAATGCTAGTCATTTACGCAGTCTGTATACAGAAGACACTATTTTTGATATCATTGCACAGCTTCAAGACATATTATTGTGCCTTAAAATAATAAAAACATGTCGTCCGAAAACCTGATACATATGTCAAAACAAAACAAACAAAATGCCACTTTTTGAAAGTTGCCAAGGGGAAATATGAATAGGGGTGTTTTTTGTAAAATTGTACTTCTATCAAAACTATAATTACGTCGTTCGTTTACAATACTCATATGCAAAACATATATGTAGAAAGATTGAAAAATGGCGTACTTTATATGTTTTCCGTGTTTGAATGTACTCAAACATTAACTTTAGATAGCGCCATACGTGTACTTAGTTGCAATGAATGGTCTTTTAGTGACTTCCTTAAAAGTATTGCCTACTGAAAAAAAATGCTTTCAAGTGTACATGTCTTAGGATAAAGTTTCGTGCTGAGAATCTCCATTACATGAACAAAATACATTAAATAAAAAAAGAAAGGTCAATGTTCTGAATGTTATTTAGCTAAACAAAAAATTATTTACTGGGAGTGCATTTTGTGTTGGATAATAGGCACAACATGTTTACATAGGTACCCTTTTAATGTTTTTTTTAAATATTATTCTATGCACTTACTTTTGTTTTACAAAGATGTGTATGTTTTATGAGCAGTTTGATGATATATGTACCATAAAACAGTGTGAAATAGATGGGTTTGCAGAAAAGTCAGATCATCGAGGTCACTATACAGAAAACAACCCTGATAGAATGTAGTTTATATTTTTGCATAAGTACTCTTTGTAAGTTTTTACGAATTGATCGAAATATTGTATCGTGTTGCCCTTTGTTTCCTATGTTTGATTTTTGTGTGTGATTATATATGAGCTTCGCTCTGTAAAACTGGGCTTTAAAGCATGTGCGAAAAGTGCCGTCAAGACTAGTCTGTGCAGTCCGAAAAAGCTTATCAGTGACGACTTTTTCCGCTTGTCGGTATTAGGTTAAGGTCGACTGTTTCATCAAAAAAATCGTTTATTTTTTGCGTATAACAACATTCAATTTCTCGAATATTATCGGTTTGATCTGCGTAGTTATGCTTTTTGTATGTTTCGCACAAAAACCTTTATTTTCGAAACAGATATATAGAATATTTTCAAACTATGTGATTTATGTCATTTTAATGTCTATGGGGGATTTAAACCGCATTTTATGCAAACGTAAGCGATTTCAAACCTGATAAAACACACTTTTTTTAACTTTACATGGACACACCATGTGTTTTGAACTTTATAAAAAGCTTACTATTAAGATAAAATAATAGTTTTAGTAAATTAAAGTAGTCGTAGTTGTATCCGTTGCAGACTTTGTAGATGCAGAAATGGTAGAGTAAATAGTTTAAGTAGCAGTTGACGTCCACCGTAGATTACATATAGATCAATCGATTGTTTGCACAAATGTGTGTTACTTAATTTACTCTTTAATTAATTTAAACAATATGGCTCAACGAATTTTCGGTTGTGCAGGCCTTTTTTTAAATATTGTTTAAAAGAAAAAGATGATTTACGCATGAGAACAAGGACGAAATCCCAATTTCATACAAAGAAAATTAGTTGTTACCAAAGAAGACCTTGATTTGCACAGCAAGCATATATAAATATAAATATAATATTGTTATTATAAACCAAACACTAGCAAAATAAAAAAAATAATGAATTGTTACATTGCACTTGACATAGTTACAATATTTTAAACCGTACGCTTTGCTTGTAACTGTTGTCACGTCAATCGAAAATCAAAGTTATACTCAAGAATATATAGATAGCTGCTGTGGTGATTAAATTACTTATATACTTAAAGAAATTACTTGGCTCTTTCTAGTGCTAGTGCTTGCCAAGTGGATCTTTCAGAGGGGAATGTTAATGTAGCATACTAAATCAAAACAAGAAGTAAGATTTGTCTACCTTAAAACTTCACGAAGTTACCTCAGTGTGTTTACAGGCGTCGATCCTCGAGTGGAAATCCAGTGTAGATGACTGTAATTATGGCAAGGTATTACAACATCAATATTTGATTTTACTCTAGAACTGTTTGTGCGACATTCCACCTGTGATGCACCTTCCTGGATATTTGAAAACCCATCTAAAACTTGTAGCATGAAACAGTTTGAACATTTAACATACTATTAGATCGTGGAAACTGGTTCCTGTGTAAGACACACCCTGTTTGTAAAATTAATGTGATTGATTTCATTCACGTTATTGGTATGTTAATGTATTGTTGGTTAACTTTTCAGTAGATGTCGTCTCTGATTGTATGAAGAAAAAAAAACAATCGATCGCTCTACGTCTCAATATTTGCATATAACTGTTTAGAATAAAATTAAAGGCATGATCCAAAATGTCACTTAAACCATACTTATTTAAAGGTGTATGCCACCCTGATGATCATAACTTGTATACATTCAAGTATAAATTTAGGAATGTATAATGTACTGTTTTAATTACAATATTTTCTAAATGCTTAATTTGTAGACAGAATGTGATTATGTGTGAATACTGTTGAATGTTTACGTATATTTTGAGTAAACAAGTTCGATATCTTTCAATTAATCCAAACCCCGAACATCACATGCGTTATTTAAGGGAGCAGAAACAAAAGTTTCAAACACCTGCTACGCAATACTAGGATTGAAGTATTTTTTGTTAAGATTCAATAATGAAACGTTGTGTGCCTTTAAGGCCTTTCCAATGACATATTAATTAGTTAGATGGAAAACTCCTATGTAATTAATTACTACTCAGAGATGGTTAAATCATCAACATTGTGTAATGCTCAAGTATTGTGAGACCATTTTAAGCATTTGTTATTTGACCTCATTTTTAAAGTCATTAGGTTTTTTTGTTTTCTCGATATTAATTCAGAATGCCACTTTTTAAAAGTCAATACATTTCAAACTTAATTGTAACTCTTAAACTTTCTTTCCAATTGAGCCCATATCATCAGAAAATGGTAAAATGACTAACAGAAAATCAATCAATTTCAGACCGAAAACGTTCTACAGTGTTTAATGCAAGATTTGACTATACTAACATTTGTCAAAAATTGGTAAGGGTTTTTCAATTAAGACTCATATTGAAAATTGTAAACCAACCGGATTTCCAAATTCAGATAACGACTGAGTCATAAAACAGGCGTAATGTTTGTAACAATACCATGTTAAACTAACGAAAGTTGTGTAACAATGTCGTCTTTATTGAAAACAATCGGCTTAAAATTAGTCCAGGGAATAAGTCTGATGGATTCACTCTAGGTTGCCTTGTTGAAAGGTTTAGTAGTGTTACATTGAAAGTGAGAAAGTGAGATAATTTGTATTCATTATGCAACGTTGTCTATTTGAAAATATGAAAATGATACAACCAACTAGTACTGTGTAATATAATTCGTCTTCTCGTGAGACGTGATGCAGCCGGGTATACTAAATACAGCCCTGAACCGATGATTTACAACAGTTGTAAAATAGGAAATCAAGATCTGCAATGCATTTGCAGAAAATGATAATACTTAAGAAACACATATACTTAACAAAATAATAACCTAGCCAATACAGTATAGATGTGGAGGCACTCACTCGCTGTGTAATAAAATACCATGCTTTAATAGAAAATGTCAATTATTTGCAATATATTTGCGTGTAACCTGTCACGCAATATTCTTTGAAAAGTGACTCCGGAGGCGTCGCCTTAACATAGTCACAGTGTTTCGTGATTTAAAGAGACCTTTTTTTTTTACAGATTTCGCATCTTTTGAAGTTTGTCACTACATGCTTTAAAATGATAAATGTAAACATTGGATAAAACAAAACCCAGTTTAAAACCAAAATGAAATTGAAGAAAGAAAAGAATAATCCCCATCTGGCCTCGAACCAATAACCATTAGAGTGAAAGCCTACCGGTTAGAATACTCGGCCATCCGTGCTGACATTAAAGTGCATATCATTTATACTTTCTTTAAGCAATTCTCGTACTGTCACAAAATATAATGATTACAACAGAACGTTCCAAATTATACAATTGTTTCGCGTTTGCAACGCTTTATACATTTCCGGTTTTTTAATCGTCAAGCAGATGCATATAATGGATACTTTAGGGCATAGTAAATATTAAGTACTACGGTGTTGTTGTTTTGGGGGAAATAAATTACTACAACGAAAATTTGCAAATCTGATGCATTTTATTTTCAATTGTGTCAGTTGATCAAAACGTGTAAAGGTCCCTTTAAAGGTTTGAGCACTGAGAACCGTTAGACCTTAAAATACGATTTTTCATGCAAACTACTTACAAACAACCGCAATTGATTTAGTATTATTATTTAGAAAATGATCGTGAACTTTTTCGAGATTGAAATTATAGTTATTCTCGTTCCATAACAAGTTTAACTTGATAAGGGTATGCGAAAAAGTTCAAACATAAAGCTTCATACAAAGCAAGTCATGCGAAATGGCCTAATGGGCTGCTTCAGGCAGGTAACCTGAATTTGACAGCATGTTCATGTTTTGTTGATTCAATAAGACTGTAATTCAGTATTGCCACAAACGTTTCAATATGTTTCTGACTTTGTGTTTAGTTTGTTCTGTTAATGAGGGTCTTGATATGCGTTTTTGAAAACAAATACATACATGTGAATGACAATGTGGAGTAAGATACATTTATGCATAAGTGTCAATTAAAAACAGAAAATGCTCACACATTGCATTTATTGCATATAACAATGCAAAAGGCGTGTATTCCAAAAATTGAGGAAAGGAAAACTACAAGCTTACGTAACGGTCCAATCCTATAAACTTAAGATGTTCGTAACTTATGTTGTACACACATTCTTGAATAAATATGTTGAAACGTAATAGCTTTAAAATGTGTTATTGTTGATGGATCCTATATAGCAAGCTGTATAACTTAATGTTTAAATTCAACACGAATGATTAAAAGTCAAAACATGTATGTATAATGACAAACGTCTAGTATCGTATTTTGCTTAATGGCCGGATATACCAAACGTTAATTACTAGCTACGCCACTGCTTCCAGTACTTAACCGTTTCGATTTATTCGGCTTTGATGACACACATGACGTTATACATTTCATGAATCATCTTAAAGGCCTCGAGTAAAACTATTTAAAATTGCCATTTTGCGAAATTCCTTAATAAAGCATTTCGTGAAGTCCCTTAGTGAAACAGTCATTTTACGTAAATCCTGAATCGCTTAGGAATTTCGTAAAATTCATAGTTTACAAATGCATGTCGTCACCGCGACTAAGTCTCTAAGTCTCAAGAGGTATGTCATGGATACCCCACGCATAACTCGTGATATTCCATGGAAATGTCCCTAACATAGAAAATGTCATCTTACTGGAAAAAAGGCTTAACATTAAATACGAGAGAATGTATGATTTAAAAGATTATTATTTATTTTATTTTTATTTTTTTTATTTTTTTTTGGGTGTGGGATGGGGTGTGTGTGTGTGTGGGGGGGGGGGGTCCCGAAGGAGCTTTCTGAATACTGTCCAAATAAACGTTCTTGGTAAAAGGAAGTAAAAGGAACAATAATATGCAATAAATTTAATGGAAATTCAATAGTTTTCTTGTTAATAACAAAATGTTTTATTAATAAAATAAATAAAGTTTAAAATACTTTGCATAATGTTTGATTAGAAATATTGCAATATTGCTAGTGTCTCTATAACAAGTTATGTTTGTGTGTGTGTATATTAGGTATGATGACGTTTTAATTTGTCATCGGGCATTCCTATATTTTCCTATTATGGTTGTCAGCGGTTTCGCGTTTGTTTGTTTTTTTAATGATTTTGTAAACCCGGATTTCTTGTTAATCTTCTCAATCAGCTGACTGTTATCATGTATCACAGGTAAACAGGATTGTGTACAATTGTGCTTTTAACGAGTCATGTACTGACAGAATGCCGATCGCGTTAACCACGGACGAATCATGTTCCGATTAAGTGCGTTTGGGAAGGAAAAACTACCACAATAAGATATAAAAGGCTCGTTTATAGATTGCAAAGTTCAAATATAAAATAAATGTGTAATAGATTTAAATAACAAGTACAAGGAAAATGTCGAAATATCGTTTCGTTCATGAATAATCATCATATATCGATCACAATCAGAAAAGAATATGCTTTATGGGAAAACACTCGGTTTCAGGTGTTAACAAATATTTGGTTTAATTACGCGATTTAATTGAACTGCCGCCCTAATGCATATATTGCCAATAAGCCATTTGATTTTCCTCCCATAGGTCAAGGGTTCAAATCCCGATTAAGGTACTATTTTATTATTTACCTTTTTGAAATTATAATCAATTTACATTTTTTCCAACCAGCAAAGCGTTGTATAACGTTAATGTCGAAAAGCGTCCAATACCAATAGTATTAACATATTTACATACAAATCCAATTGAACTTGACTTAAAACGTAAACAACAAGTAAACTGCAAGCATGTATTGGTGTCACTTTGAGGTCGATTTGTTTGAGGAGCTCGTTTTGCGCTGAAATAAACATACCAAAGTGTTAACCAAATAATAATTATTTTAACAATACATGCAATATCACATAATATTGTTAGATGTTGTCCGGAGAGCGCACGTATTTGTCGAATGTCATGCATGGAAACGTCCAGTTTAACATGATTTATGATAAAACCAGGCAAATATTTTGATTTTAAAGATAATCGGTATTAAATTATGAGCTGCGAAGTCACACTTATTTTGGGTCTAACCGATAAAATAGCAAGTAGTTTAAACCGAACACATTAATTTGTATTTTAAAGTGTCATCTTAATAATCTAAAATTCCCTTTTGAACGTTTCGAATGACCCGCCTTGGTTTTATAAAAGACACTTTTTCTATTTTTAAAAACGCAAAAGTCGTCCCTTTTGCCAGTATTTCTATTTATCAATTACCCAGTCAGATAACAATAGAATAATTTTATTCAAACAGTCCATAAAAAAAGTAATACAAAATTGTTGCACGTTAAACGAAATACTGTCAATTAAGTAACATATTCAATCTATAATCGGCTATATTCCGGCCTCGATAATATATTACTAGCATACATACATAAGGGTCAAATATCTGTGTGTACTTCATATTTAGAATTAGCTCATATTGACTTGCACGACCGTAAAATTCGTTTTAAATATGTTAATAAAGTGTTTGGAGTTCTTCTCTTCTGTTCAACGTGTTTTTGTGGACTGAACGATTTGTCGCTGAGGTTCGGTATTATGCGCACATTATTCATATCAGGTTTTCCAAGTTGTTTTTTTTTAATTCACAAATGCTGAATTCATCAACGTTCCTAAACGATTGATTTCATGTACGTTTACTTCATTAATACCACGTTAGTTGTTGAGAACAGTTATATCTGCAATACTATTCGTTTTCATAATTAAATATTATCAATTAACACCAAAAATAACTACTATGACCAATATTTATTCAATAGAAACTCGTTACGTCTTTAAAAGAAACGTATGCATGTAATTAGGCTATAAACGAAACGTATTTAAACTTTATAATGCGGGGGAAAATCAGTTTGAAGAACTTTGGCTATGTAAATATAAAGCAAAGATTGATTGTCTCTTAATAAAACAGTTAATTGAACGTGTGCTTATCGATGATCTCTTATTAATTTTATGATTTTTCAAAGATATTTGCTTTGCCGATCAAACATAGCTGATAGAGCGATAAATTGCTGCCCAATGCATACTACTCCTGTAGCTAAGTAGAGCGATAAATTGCTGCCCAATACATACTACTCCTGTAGCTAAGTAGAGCGATAAATTGCTGCCCAATGCATACTACTCCTGTAGCTAAGTAGAGCGATAAATTGCTGCCCAATACATACTACTCCTGTAGCTAAGTAGAGCGATAAATTGCTGCCCAATGCATACTACTCCTGTAGCTAAGTAGAGCGATAAATTGCTGCCCAATGCATACTACTCATGTAGCTAAGTAGAGCGATAAATTGCTGCCCAATACATACTACTCCTGTAGCTAAGTAGAGCGATAAATTGCTGCCCAATGCATACTACTCCTGTAGCTAAGTAGAGCGATAAATTGCTGCCCAATGCATACTACTCCTGTAGCTAAGTAGAGCGGTAAATTGCTGCCAAATGCATACTACTCCTGTAGCTAAGTAGAGCGATAAATTGCTGCCCAATGCATACTACTCCTGTAGCTAAGTTCGCTAAAACATGTTCATGTAAGGAATACATTAATAGTAATGTTTACTGTATTTGTATTATATATTATTTGTTTGTTTGTTAAATGGCTATGTATTTTCCTTGTTAGTCTCAAGTGTACTGTTTCGTTTCTAAACTATAATTATTATGTAAAGAAGTAATTTATTACTTGATATAACATACAAAACACACCAACTATACCATATACAAGGTTTAAAGTGATTAACTAGTTTCTACTGTCACGTTGTATATTTATTGACACTAAATTATTATAAAAGTATTCAAACATATATATTAAACTCTGAAGATATTGAAATAAATAACAATATAATTTTATCATTGTATATTGTAAATGCAACATATAGCAATTATAGTAAGCCACTATGGACATTGCATCTGGTTATGTGTACTACACAGACCGAAAACATATACAGTTCGTGTACTATAAAGGCAATGGAAGAAACTTCCCGTTCGGGAAACTAGGGGAATCCCCATATTGGTTTCCTGATCAGGAAACTCGTGGACAAAATTTGCATTTTTATTCCCGATCGGGAAATAAAACAGCAATTTTATGGTGGGTTCAGAAAATAGACAGGGGAGACACTTCAATATATAAAAAAATCTGTTTTCAACACTACCTTTCTGTAGAAGAAATATATATCTAAATTTTTACCATGCAAATTTTTTTAAGGCCCTGGTTTTCTTTCAATATAGTTGCAAAATTTGTATAATCTACGTACAAATGGTAAAATCAGTGGTTTCCCGAATTAGAAACCAAATTTCCGATCGGGAAACTATCGGAATTGATAGTTTCAGAGGTTTCATGATTGGGAAACATAAATTCTTAATCAGGAAAAAGTAAATAAGTATCCAGTTAGTCTATACATGTATTATTTCTTTACATTAACACAAACATGGCATCAAAAGTTGAAGGTGGACGTTTTCTTAAACAATGTGGCACTAGTTCTTTGCATTCATACTGGAAAATTCAGCCTTATCAGAAAATTGTTCAAAGAACTAAGATCAGAAAAGTACAAAAGACCATTAGTACCACTGAAATTTAATAAAAATAGTTCGAAGTCGTATTAATGCAAATAAAGGCGTTACTACGATAAGAAACACGTAATAACGCAAACAAACGCTTTATAACGCTTATTAACACGTTACTACGCTTAAAAGGCGTATCTTTCTTTTTTGCCCACTATTTATTAATTCAAATGTTTTTCGGCGTAAGCTGTATTAAGCCAGCTTTTCACCCTGACTTGACCTTTGTAAGTGTCCAATAATATTCAAATGAAATTTCCCGCGGCTAGGTACGAATGAATACACTTCATTTATTCCATTGGCTGATTTGACTATAACACCAGAACATTGGGAACATATCCGCGTCTTTAAAACACTGTTTTACTGCATGAAACAATTTTATCTCTAATGAAAAGGCTCAATAGATAGAACAGTTTTACAATCAATTTTCGACATAAATACAGTTTGTGCGTTCACCTTTTATTTTCAGAGAATTACCAGCGCAAAAGCGTTTATACTAAAGGCTATATTCTAATATTTAGTACTTACTTGCATTGCATTTCAACCCACGAGGTTTCGGGTCAAATCGCGGCCAGTATGTGAAAGTCAGAGTTTATATACAGTTCATCACCGGAGTTCGCAGAAGGGGTTGCGATATTTTCATTGAAGGAAAAAATTGGAATCTATGTTATTTTTGTCTGATGGAGTAAATAGTTCGTTTAGTCGCTTTGTCGATATATCAATATTTTAGGCACAGCTGTTGCCTTGTTCGTGTACAGTTGGCGTAAACAAGCCGTCGTTTCAGCAGCAGAATTGTTACCTAACTTTAATGCATTGCATTCCAATCCGCAATTGTAGTGTTTCATCTACAGAATACACTAGTTAGCACCATTAAAGGAACTCCATTTAAAGAACAAACACCATTGAAGGTTATACTGGTTTTATTTACATCCGTACTCGTCAAGCATACAAAACAGTCTGTCCCTGAACATGCTATCAAAGAGGCATTCATGCCGTAGGCGTGTCCTGCAAGTAGGCGTGGCCAGTGCAAGCTATACCACAATCCCTCCTTTTTTTCAAACCAAATAATGCATGATCAACAAATACATACTCTAAACATAAACCCATACGTTCACAAACAATTCAAGATAACAAATTACACCATGCATTTATGAAACAATCTAAACTAAATTTAATCAAAACAAAAACGTCACAAATGAAAACATTTTATCAATGAAAATAAAATAGCACGCCGCTTGTACTAGCAATGTTCTCACACAATTCCCTTTTATCGTTAACATGAAAGTAATGAGCGACCACACTGGCTGTTAATCAATTTCCGTTTATAAGCCATTTTACACTCGGAGCATGATACACATGTCAGTTTAATAGAAATTTACTAGCATCCGTGGGATAAGCGCCACGTGTGTTGTCTCGAATGAACACCAGTAAATTACATGCCTATTTAGCGGTGCATTTACACCAGTTTGAAATCATTAAATTTCTCGGGCATTTTCCGAACCCTTATCGGTCTGTCTTTACCCGCAGATGATACATTAATTTGACAATGTTCACTTTTAGAATTGTTTACATTTGAGTCTGTCTGAGGATTTTGTTCATTCATTTTTTTCATATGCGTTACATTTCGCCGATACTCGGTACCATCATCGGCACGTACAACCACGCTATTCCCGTTCTTATCTATAACTGTGTACTTATCGGAACTGAACGGAGTGTCGAGTTTATTGTTTCTATTTTGCTTCAAAAGAACCTTGTCGCCTGGTACAATTTCGCTCTCTTTTGCATTTCGTTTCGCGTCGGAGTATACTTTCCCTTTCCCCTTTTTCTCGGAATCACGATCACGTATTTCGCTATCTTCCCGCCTATACGTATTAATTTCAGGAACACATGTTCTTATCTTACGACCGAACAGCATCTCAGCAGGTGACATACCCGTTACTGAATGGGGTGTGCTTCGATACATTATCAGGTAATCATCGAGGTCTAATCGCCAATTACGATTTTGACTTTGAGATATGCGTAATCGCTTTAGTATTGAACGGTTCTGACGTTCAACCTCCCCATTTGCTTGCGGCCACAAGGGAGTATTTCGCCTGTGTTCGATTCCTTGAGACTGCAAATAATTTTCAAAATACTCGCAAACAAACCTACTAGCATTGTCTGTACGTAGAGATAATGGCAAGCCATGCGTCAAAAACCATTTCCTTAATATTGACACTAGTTTTTCGCTAGTTATTACTTTGGTGACCTCAAGCTCTACATACCTACTGTAATAGTCGACACAACCAAAAATGTAATCACCTGATGGCAACGGACCTAATACGTCCGCGGCTAAATCTTGCCATGGGGCACTTGGTAGCTCGGTTCTCGTCATCGGTTCGGGATTTGTTGACTGGCTTACCAACTGACAGCCATAACACGTTTTACGGTAATTTTCAATTTCCTTATCTATACCCGGCCACCAAACTTTGGTCCTCAAGTTGCTTTTCATCAACACGAATCCCGGATGACCTATGTGACCTAAGTCTAATACGCGTTTGCGTAATTCACGCGGGACAACGATTCGCGTACCCCTAAGTACTAAGTAACCAATTACACACAGTTTATCTTTGATATGTATGAACTGATTTTGCTCGTGTTTATCCCACGTCCCGTTCGTCACGCTTTCGCGTAATCTGCTTATCTCATCATCACAAAATGATACCTCTTCTATTTCTCGAGTGGCCATAGCACTGGGTGTTGCTTCGCGCGCAACAAATTTAATGTATTCGTGGTCATCTACACTATCTATTGTCCTAGAACTATGCTTGAGCGGAAGTGGCGACAGTGCGTCTGCAATATTGTCTCGACCGTTCACATGTTTAACCGTAAATCGGTACGGTTGCAGCCTAAGAACCCATCGCTCAAGTCTAGCGCACGGTTTTGACCTTGGTCCGTAAATGTATTCAAGTGGCTTGTGGTCAGTAAGAAGCTCAAACTCGATACCATAAAGCCACGAATGAAAACGCTCTAATGCCCACACTACGCTTAAACCCTCTTTTTCAGTTTGTTAGTATCTCCTCTCAACATCAGTTAAGCTTCTACTGGCATAACTTATTACGCGGTTTTCCCCATTTTGAACCTGCACGAGCACAGCAAGTAGTCCGACTGGACTCGCATCGACTATGACCTTTGTCGGCGCGGTTTTATCGTAATACCCCAATGTTTCGGCACATGCTAGCCTTCTTTTTAATTCTTTGAACGCGTCCTGTTGAGACCGACCCCATTTAAACACCGTTTTCTTTCTTAACAGATCATTTAACGGCGCGGAAATCGTAGACAAATTCGGTATGAATCTTGCGCAAAAATTCACTAAACCGAGGAAACTTCGAACCTCGCTCGCGTTTCGCGGCTCAGGCGCGTTTACTACAGCATCGACCTTGACCTGCGTTGCCCCTATCCCTCTCTCAGACAGCTCATGACCCATAAACACTAACTTATTCATGTAAAATTGACATTTTTCCTTGTTAAGTGTAAAACCTTTGTCTCTCAATACACATAGCACATTATTTAAACATTTATCATGTTGTTCTTTCGTTGCAGTATGGACAATAATGTCATCGGCAATGCTGTTAACACCCTCACAGCCTTGCAATGTTTGTTGCAAAATCATCTGGTACCTCTCTGGAGCACATGTTATTCCAAACATTAAACGTTTATACCTGAAAAGTCCACTGTGTGTTGTAAACGTCGTGATTTCTCGTGATTCTGGGGACAGTTCAATTTGATGATACGCGTTTTTAATGTCCAGTTTGCTGAAATACTTGCTGTTATTCATTTCCTGCAACACTTCGTCCACTGTTGGTATTGGATACCTAGTCCTTTGTATGGCTCTGTTTGCCTGCCTCATGTCAACGCAAAGTCGAATGTCGCCATCATTCTTTGGTATTATGACGACAGGGGACACCCACTTCGACGGTCCACTTACGGGTTCAATGACATCTGAGTCGAGTAATTCTTTGATTTTAGCTTCCAACTTCTCTCGTAACTGATATGGCACGCGTCTGGTCGGTTGCACTACAGGTGTTACAGCCTGGTCAATGGGCACTTCAAGTTGATAACCTTTCAGTTTTCCAAGTCCCGTAAATAATTCGTTGTAATTATTAACAACATCCGATATTCCCGGGGTTTCCATTTGACGCACTATTTTAAGTACGCCAAGTCGCATAGCTGTATCACAGCTTAATAAGGACTGTCCAGATCCCTCAATGACAACAAATTCTGCGTCATCTACCGCTACACCCTTGTAAACAATCGTTGACCAAAATACACCAGCAGTCTTCAGTGGTTCCTTAGATCCATAGGCATACAGTTCTGTTTTCCTTGGCTCGTCCCTGCATTTTATGTCATTTCGTTTCAAGAACTCCCACATTTTCCTATCCACAATGTTGCAGCTGGAACCGGAATTAATGATCGCCTTTATTTGTACACCACCAATTTCGACCATTATCGATGTTGCTGTCGGGTACTTATTTTGTACAGTAAACGTGAACTGTCTGTCATCAGTTGTGTCCACAACTTGACGCACAGTAGGCGGTTTCTTTTTCGACTTTTCACCCGATCGGCATTTAATCGCAAAATGTCCTATCTTGCCACACTTATTGCAGTGCTTTCCACGCGCTGGACACGTGCTGTCTTTTGCAATGTGACCACGTTTCCCACATTTAAAACATTGAACGTCATTTTGAATACGATTTTTCCGTGCAAACGTACCTTTTGTTGTTCGGCTTGTTGTTGTGTTTACCGACTGTGGGCTTTGCTCAATGCATTTTGCCTGATGTTCAGCATTTTCTAAAGTTCTCGCAATGGAACGCAATTCTGTCAGGGTTAAATCCCGTCCTTTTTGCAGAAGTTTCCGTCTTAATTCACTTGAAATGCACTTCTCAATCACCTGATCTCTTATTTGCTCATCTGTGTTCTCAAATGCACACGTCTCTGCTTTCTGTCGCAACCGTGTGATATATTGATCTACGGATTCTGTCGGCGACTGATCTAACTTCCGGAACATATGTCTTTCGTAAGGAATATTCGATTGTGGCGCGAAATGCTTGCTTAGCGCATCGACGGCTCTAGCATAAACGTTTGCTCCCTCTCCTTCCGGCAAAGTATAGAATACATCCTGCACTTCCATGCCAGCCATGTGAAGCAACAATGCATGTTTACGGTCATTGTCTTTAATTCCTTTCCCGACAACATACAGTTCAAACGCTCGAAACCAACGCTTCCACTTTGCCGCTAATCCCGACGGTTCACCATGCACATCGAATCGGGGCAAATAGTCGTTTTCTTTTTCCATCATTTAAGACAATGTTATTGAACGTTTAATATCCTCGTCGCCAATTGTAGTGTTTCATCTACAGAATACACTAGTTAGCACCATTAAAGGAACTCCATTTAAGGAACAAACACCATTGAAGGTTATACTGGTTTTATTTACATCCGTACTCGTCAAGCATACAAAACAGTCTGTCCCTGAACATGCTATCAAAGAGGCATTCATGCCGTAGGCGTGTCCTGCAAGTAGGCGTGGCCAGTGCAAGCTATACCACAGCAAGGTATCAAGGTCAGTTTGCGGTCAGTTGCAGAAATCTTTATATAAACGCCGTCTCGTAAACTTTGTGCACTTGAAGTCTGTTTTGATCAGAAAGATACTAAATAAAGATACTAGTATTCGGCGATATTATTGTGGTATGTCAATCATCGATTTTTAATATGTTTTCAACATTTGCATGATAAGGACCAATTTTGATAAAACTAATAAAAAATATTTATCCATTTAGCCCAGTTTATTTAGCATGAGCACAATAATTCTGTATACTATAATTATGCAATTAAATAAGATTCGAGTATTGCCGGCTGACCTATATGCACTCGTTTATTTTCATGTTTCTTGTGTTTTTCTATTCTGTAAATATAGATATCTGAGTAATAATATCACATAAAGCAAAATAAGCCACGAAATCTGGCGCAACACCCCGTAATTGATTTGCTTGTGATGTAGCTAAGAACTGCGCAGAAAAAAGGCATCCGCTACTTTTTATCTCATAGAGATAACTTTTGATCGTTCATAAACATCGACCATTATCAACGCCGTATATCTTTTTTAAAGATATTTCTTGTTAAAAATATGATACCTTTGCAATGTATAAATAAATGTCATATAATAGCTAGGTTCCTGGATGAGTGATTTAGAAATATAAACAGTGTTTCTTTAATTGGGCGTAGCTCTTTTACATTGCGTTTGGCGTAGATGACTTGCAATAATTTTTGCAGCAGGAGCATTGAACACTTATCGAATTAGGAAAACACGTGGTGATTAATATTAATATAAGACACGTATAATAAGACACGTATAATCGAGCTACCAATTACACGGTTAGTGTTTTATAAGCGACAAAAGGCTTTAATGCTATTTGGTTTGTTGTTGTTGTTTTGCAAAAAGGGTTCTTAAATATGGTTACATGTTAAATGCATCAAGATACTAAAGTGCATACATTTACATGCTAAAAATGTGTTTGTTAAGTATCATTCCTCTAGCAAAACTACTATAGATTTACGTGTTACACAGTTTTACAGTCCTTTTTGCTAAATATGGGCCATAACCCTGCATACATAAACATGATCCAAAATATCAAGACGCGCAAGTGCACATGCTAATTAATATATGTTTATACAGTTTCATCGCTCAAGCAGCATAACGTATCGTATTACAAGCGACACAAGTTCAAATTTGTATTTTAACTGAAAATGTGTCATCTCTGGTTATATTCAACAAGGAATACATTTGAAAAAAAGATATTTTGCGTATATCTTGATTTCACAAATTTAAGTTTAAACTGTACGTTTTTAAATAATTAAATTGATGACAAAGATTTAAATGTCGTTTTTCAGTTGCAAGTTACATTCATCACATACAAATAAACTTCTATATTTCATTTCGGTTTATAAATGAAAAAATCCAGCCACGATACTTAAGATTGAAAATTGAAATCGAGCTGTCTTACTAACTGCAAACGGGCAAATGTACGCAATCCTGATATGGATATTGCCTTTTAACGTGTTGATCTTAAACGCAATACTCGATATTACAAACGCGCAATCACGATGCTCTTAGCTTGATAAGGAAAACGCGAAATTACCACAGTACGATAACGATAAGGCGTACTGACTCATTTTCACCATCATAATGTCGTTAAAGATTGCGTTTTCATAATCAAACTGTCGCATTATCAACATCATTTTGACGTGTTATAGCCATCTTAATGTCGCCTTCCGGTGTGGATGGTTACAATAACAACAGGAACGATTTCCAGAAAGACTGAAATTGTCTTTACAAATTCAAAGAGCAAATTCATTGAATTGATATCCCCCTCCAATATACTTCTGGACACAAAAGTTTTCTGGACGGATGGACAACGCCAACGTGCATCATCCTCTTATCCATATATATATACTCATACCAAGTTTCAATGAAATCCGTCAAAGCACTTCCAAGATATGTCTCCAGACACACACAAAAAGCATTTTTACAAGATACAAAGGGCCATAACTCTGTAATTATCCAATGATGTACAATGCCATTTGGCATGCATCAATCTCTTATCCATATATATACTCATACCAAGTTTCAATGAAATCCGCCAATGCACTTCCAAGATATAGCTCCGGACACAAAATTAAACATTTTTTTTCAAGATACATAGAGCCATAGCTCCATTATAAACAGATTGTGTACAATGCCATTTGGCGTGCATCATCCTCGTGTCCATATATATACGCATACCAAGTTTCAATGAAATCCGCCAAAGCACATTTAAGATATGACACAAAAGTGCCGGACGAACGGTCTGAAAGGCGGACGGACGGACAACGCCATAACAATATCCCTCCGCCTATGGCGGCGGATAATAAACTCAAACGTACTCATAACGCTTTGGTTTGAATTAATGTCTTTAAAGAAGCCATCACTTTATATAGTACACAAGGCGTTATTACGCCACATGGCGTCATTACGCCTTTTTAAAGCGTTTGTACGCCTTTGGAATTGGCGTTTTTACGCAATTTAAGCGTTTGTACGCCTTTTAGTTTGCGTGATTACGCCTTTTTTAGCATTTGTACGCCTTTTAATTTGCGTTATTATGCCCTTTTTACGTCTTTAAGTTTGGCGTTATTATGACTTTTTTAGCGTTTGTACGCCTTTAAGTTTGCGTTATTAAGCCTGTTTTAGCATTTGTACGCCTTTATTTCGCACTATTATGCCTTTATTTCGCGTTATTATACGTTTATTAGCGTTATAATGCGTTTGTTTTTCGATATTATGTGTTTATTCGCGTAGAAACGCCTTTTTTCGCGTTAATACGTTTTTGCACTCTTTTATTTAAAATTTAAGTGGTACTATTAGGCTTTCGTAGAAAAGAGCAATTGTCAGCGCTAGATAAAGTCCACAAGCATGAACAGCTATTCAGTCAATTCTGATAGTTTCCCGATCAGGAAATTTGGTTTCTAATTCGGGAAACCACTGATTTTAACATTTTTACGTAGAATATACACATTTTGCAACCTTATTGAAAGATTACCAGGGACTTAACAAAAAATGTGCACGGCAAAAATTTAGATTTTTATTTCCTCAACAGAAAGGTGGTGTTAAAACCAGATTTTTGTATATTAAAGTTTTCCCCCAGCCCATTTTCTGAACCCACCATAAAATTGCTGTTTTATTTCCCCATAGGAAATAAAAATGCAAATTTTGTCCATGAGAAATCCCGATCAGGAAACCAATATGGGGATTCCCCTAGTTTCCCGAACGGAAAGTTTCTTCCACTGAAAGGTAGATAACAACTTAATAAAAATGACCGTATCCGATCACATTAGTCGCGGTGTGTAAACTCGTGATAAGCAACATAATATGCTCCTCCGATATCTGAACTGTCGCCGTTGTACTATTTTAAGCCGAACCACTCATCTAGGTGGGTATATAGCGGCGACGCGTGTAATGCAATATTGTGGTGTACGTAGTTAACCTCCATATCCGGGACTTAAATTGGTGAAAGAATTTAACCGTTTGAAAGCAAGTGCTTGTGTTGCCTTTTTTACTTTTGTATATGCTTCTAAAACTGATGGAAATGCGGTGTGTATTATGAATGATTTAACAAGTGGAACTACGATTTAGTGTCGATAAATTATAAGGTAATTTACTGAAAACTTGATGTTTGATTGTGCTTTTCAAATATTCAATATGGCGGCGGTCAAAAGTAGAGAGAGTGTTGTCGCTTGTATCGTCTGCATTACGTACCTTTTGATAAAAAGTGTAACATTTGCTTTGAGTCTGAATCTACTCTACACTGAAATAAAGCTAACAATATCTGAAAATGCCCAAGCAGGAACAGCCGTTTTAAAAGATGTTTTAATAAGCGAAGCATGTACACAAATACGTCATATACAAAGGAAGAAACCCATTTATGCGAACCCTTTCCATATCGGAAAAGATGGTTCTCTAATGATACAGTCATCTCTTAAAGACCTGTCCGGTGAAATCTTCGTAATTCAATTCCAAGAACGCAAATGTAAAGAATCCGTATATGTAACGCGTTTGCACAGGGCACCCGTGAACGTAGAAATAGTTCCTCATCATGATTCCCTGAGCTTTATGAGACCGTCATATACAGGCACAATCAACGAGAATTCTGCTTATGGAACTCGGGTAGCAGGACTGTCAAATCTTTATGCGTGCAGTGTTGACAACTGTCAGAATAATATCGAGTATAGTATCATTGGGTCTGAAAGTTTCTTCTTTGAGACATATTCTGAAAATGGTCATATCCAGCTTTCCATTCATGCAAAAGGACCACTGAGCCTTGAAAGAGTTTCATATAACTTTATCATAATAGCAGAAAATTCCGATGGCCAACAAGGTCATACAAATGTTGAAGTTAACAATCTGGCAATCCATGATACCATGGATACAAATTTACGTTTTCGACCAAGCGGCCTGACAAAATATCGCCACAGACGACAGACTGCAGAGACCAACCCAGATCAAATTGTACCGGAAACAGCCAGTGGTCAACTTTTTTCTGAGGCTGTAGCTGGAAGCCCCAACTACCGTTACTCGTTGAAAAGCTCAACATACAAGAATGCCTTTACTGTCAGTGTCACTGGTGCAGTGTCTGTCGCACCCGGGTTTAAGCTGGACTATGAGACATATGTTCCTGCGAATAATGGATCCAATCGTATTAGGCTGGAAATTACAGTCACTGATAGCACTCTTCCACAAGGCAACAGTAAGTATACCAGTACAATAAATTTGTATATAATATGTATGTTTGTTAAAAATTAACAGTAGATATTGATTCCAATCTTTTTGAACTTTGGACCAGATTCATTTCTGCATTCATATTTTTAAAGTAACAATTGATGTTGAGATCATACCTAAGTAATAACTAGGAGTATGAATTGTTAAATATTGCTTTTGCTACATGGTTTGCCAATGGACCGTTCATGGAAAATGCAAAACTTGTGTTTGGAATGAAATGAGACTTGCAGCGAATATTCCAGCTAAATAATACTACGATTTTAACTTTACCAAACCAGATCTATTGATTATTGTTCCGACATTTATTATGTGTACACCATGTATTAGTAAAGATTAATGGAAATTTAGGTTGCAGATGCCATGGGAGGCGTTCCATGTAATTCATTATTATTCAATTACATTGTATTTATAAGCATCATAATCCTAATACAGTTAAAGACTTAATGAAGTTGAACAAACAATAGATTAGTGGACAGATTTGAAAAAAATACAGGCCTTATGATATTTTTGGTGGAGGAGTATAGTATCACATTATAACATTTAATTGTTTTTAATGTCATGTTATTTATTTGAACTTGCAGTACGCTTTTAAAGTTTATTAATTTCAACATTGGTCAATTGCTGAAACCTTCACGCTGTCTAATGCAGATAATTGATTGAAAATATAAGTACAGGGGTTATCATAATTTGAAAATTCAAACACAGATTTCAGTAATCCCTTTTTTGGAAATTCAGGCATGGGAGTACCCTTAAGTTGATTTGGAAATTCAGGCAAAGGGGTGCATGATTGTGCTTTGTGCCTTCCGTGGGGGAAATTAAATCATTTTTCATTCAGAAAGTGAAACATAAACTATCTTATCCTCAGATTTTTGTTGAAAAACATGACATGTATCACCACACTGTCCACACACAGGCTTACACTTAAAACTTCCTTTTATTTTAAATTCTTAATATCTGATTGTAATGATCGTAACCGTTAGTTACAAACCGTTATTTTCCCTTTTCTTTTGCGAGGCAGAAGATGTACATGTGATAAATGCATTACATTTTAACAGGTATCTATAAAGTACTGGCATAAACAATGAAACAATGTGATTAAATGTTAAATACTTTTTGTAGAGGTCTTTAATTCGAATTATTATCACATTATGGCTAAACAGGAAATTCTAATTTATAAAAAAACATAAACATTTATTTAAATTATATTTTATTTAAAATAGTTCTCATTTTTAATTATTGGTTGAAAAGTCACTGGCATATGTTCATAAAACGTCTTCCATTAATTTGACATCTTAATCCTAGATAAACGTCTTAACTCTGATTAAAGCTAGATAAACATTAGCAATTCCTTAAGGTTTAAAATCACTATTTTGTTTTGGATTAAGTTAAGTTTATTGTAATTGCGAAGAAAACACCAATGCATTATGTTTTGCATACTACTTCATTAGGAATAGTTTTGCAATATATATACGCCATGTTAATTTTTTTCTGTTCACAAACTATATCAAATTAATATCAATAGAAAAATCACACATGTAAAATAGAAAACAAGAAATGAGATATTTTTAACAATGCCCACTTTGATAAATTGATGGAAACATGGTTTTATTTATATATTTAATGTGTGTACAGAATAACTTATTGATATATTTCATGATTTTAAGATTAATTAAAGAACAACGTTTGTAGACATTCAGAGATATTTTTATGCCCCTGAAAAGGAAGGTATATTGTGATCGGACCGTCCGTCTGTGTGTTCGTCTGTCCTTCCGTCACACTTTGCGTTTAGGTTTTGCGTTTAGGTTTCGAAAAATGCTCATGACTTCTATGTCCCTTCACATAGCATCTTGATATTTGGCATGCATGTGTATCTCATGGAGCTGCACATTTAGAGTGGTGAAAGGTCAAGGTCATCCTTCAAGGTCAAAGGTAAAAAACATGTATCAAAGCAGCGCAGTAGGGGGCATTGTGTTTCTGACAAACACATCTCTTGTTATTGTTATAAAAAACAAAATTTCTGGAATTTAATAATAAATAAGATATTTCTTTTAGTGGTTCATTGGTTATCGCAGTGCAACTTTTTTTAAGAAGCTGCTAATGTAGGCATTGGCACCTTAGCTAGTTATAGTTGCACAAGTATGCTTGCTTTTGTTCGCTTATGTTCGCTATGATTAAATATTCAACATCCAATCTCAACAGAAGATCATAATGATTAATGATTTTAAAACTGAAAAGAAAATTGTTCTTCAAAAAATGGTTTCTGTACGTGAAATCACACAACAAAAAAAGCATCCAAAGTCCCAGGGCTCATGCTGGGTCAACATTTATTTAGCCTAATTTACCTTGTTACGTCTGAATTCTTACTATTTTGAATGGTTGAAAGGTTATTATGAAGAAATTTTTTGAGCCAAATTTTTTTATTTGTAGCCATACATTTGCTAATTTAGCCAATGGCAGCTCAAGCCCTGATTCTTCTATTTAAGTCAAAATGATGTGATTTTCCTTTTCAAAGGGCATCAGGGACCCATTCCCAAGTTAAGGTGAAAAGACACTATTTTAACAAATGATATACTGGCAAGTTTTCATGTTCTTTTTCAGTTGTGAAGGAGATTCTACAACCCGTAATCCTGCTGGACGTTAATGATGAGAATCCAGTGTTCACTAACGAGTTTGTTCCCTACCTGGCCACAGTGACCCTCGACTCTCCAGCCAATACAGTCGTTTACTCCCTCACAGCAAGCGACCCGGATGAAAAAGCAAACATACAGCTGGAGAAAGTCATTGGTATGGTCTTAATGTGTACAAAGTGTCCTATGTATTGTCCTTATGACTTGTGCATGATAGCGGTTTTAGATGTTACATGTATCTTTCACATTTTATGATCAGCAAAAGTTGTGTGTGTTTGTTTGATAACAACAATACTTATTAAAAAATAAATCTTAATTGTTTAAATAAGTATTAACAGCTGTATCTGCACTTGATAACATATTTCGCTATGTATTTTTAAATATTCCTTAGGCATACAAAGTGACGGAGCTTTGCTATATTTGGTTTATCTGAATTGCTTAGCGAATGGAGGTGTGAGCATTATTATGAAATAATATAATATATTTTGGACCAGTAGGGGGACCCATCCGTAACGGAAAAAGGTATATACTTTTTCCAAATGGGACCTACACATTTCCAATGGAAGATTTCTAAAACATACTATATTTTTAATAAGTCTAAAAAGTCCAGCTCTATAAGTTGAACCTTCAAAATTATAATATTGAAATAAATTATATGTTCAATCAGTGCCCCAGATAAGCTGCGTATCTGCGTCTTTCACCCTATTAAAATGTTTTAAAACGCAATGATATACACTATCATGCGTATTGAAAACGCAATCAATTTGACTTTTACGCAAATTCGTCAAATTTGATGCGTACGATGCAAAAGCTTCGATCGAAAATGCTTTGCTTGATTTCGGAATTTTCTCTTAACTTTGGAATTATCATCATAACACAGCGACGCTTTCATTCAGCAAGCGCACGGATAACGGGGCAGTCAAAATTATGATCAAATAATTGACGAAGACATATATGCATTTTCAATCTGACATAATTCGTCGCTCATTGTGCATGTATATGTAAAGCGTCTGTACTTTCAGTTTCTATAGGGATGCGAAATCAAAATGTTTAAGAGAGGTTGAAAGACGTCTGCGAGTGTTGCGCCAAAATATCAGTCGATTGCAAACTTTTTCGAACCAAGAAAGCAAGAGCCAAAAAGTGCAGAATAATTTGTGTTATCGATTTTTTTAAAGTTTAAAGTTTATATTAAGGACATTTTCAAGAATAAAGATGTTATGAAACTTCAGTTTATTAAAGTGTACAGTTTAATTGATTCAATACAAGTGTGCAGCTTCAACAAAAGTAAAGCAGCAATAGGTATGCATTTTTACAAATGATTTCACCCTATTTCAAGAATGAAATCACCCTATTTGTTTAAATCGATGGGTGAAAACCCTATTTCCCAAATAATTATCTGGGGCATTGGTTCAATATCAAAGAATTTTTCTAAGCAAAAAATCAACAACTTTTTTTCCCCATTGAAGTCAAATGAGACCGGGCCCAATTCCCAAAATTTTGAGAGAAAAAACCTCTGATTAGTTTATGTTTTCTTTATTTTTTTATATTTGTAGACGGAAGTTCGGACACCTACTTTGGTGTTGTCATCGTTGGAAATAGGGCAGACATAAAGCGCATTGGTCAGGCACCATTCCAGAACAATCAGCAGCTGAATATTACAGTTCGTGCCACAGATCGGAATGGTAATACAACCCAGGTCACATTCGCAACTGTTCAGATCTTGGTCGGTCCACGGGCTCCACAGTTCAAACTTGAACAATTCACATACAGGTTCCAGGAGGATAATGCTGTCAACCAAAGGTACAATGGTTCTATGTGGCTCTTGTTTGAATGACCAATTTCAAATTGTTTTCTATCAACAACTTAGAAAATGGCTTAGTTAATTTGAAACACAACTTACTTGCCTGAGTTTTTATTCCCCCGCATTGAATGATCGGGGGAATATTGTTTTTGACCTGTCATTGTGTCGATGTGTCACTCTGTCATTCTGTCCCAAAACTTTAACCTTTTGCAATATTGAAGATAGCAACTTGATATATGGCATGCATGTGCATCTCATGGAGCTGCAAATTTTGAGTGGTGAAAGGTCAAGGTCATCCTTCAAGGTCAAAGGTGAAAAAAAGTCAAAGCGGCGCAGTAGGGGGCATTGTGTTTCTGACAAATACATCATTTGTTTTAAATGTTATTGTAAATATAAACCATTTTGAATGGAAATTTTGCTGCGATGAGCAGCAGAAAATTTGGGGAAATGAACAATTAATATTAACAACTGTGTCAGAAAAATTACATTCACATGTTAATTAATTTGAATTTCTTTAAGGATAACAACGGACCTGAACCGCATCAAGGTGAGAAGCTTCCAGAATAATGCAGTGATATTCTCCATCCTGGACGGCAACAGTCAAGTAAGCAATTTGTTTGAAGCGCGCCTGGCTGCCCAGACATCTGGTGACGTTAAGGAGTGCGACCTGTACGTGCTGAGGTCCATGGACCATGAAGTGGACCCCAAGGACTTCAACCTGAGCATCAAGGTGACCGAGGCTTCCACAGGGCTGTCCAGTACTGTCCCGGTGAGTGAGTGGGTTACGAGGTCATCTAGTTTGTATTATATATCTTGGTGCAGATAGGTGTGAATATAAGTTAATTAATACACTTAACAAGGTGCTAATATCATACGTGAATACCATCCTGAAAGTTGCCAATGTTAATAGTTACAGGATGATTGTCTGGATTTGGTGAATTGTTTACTTGCCCTCAGCATAAAAGTGCTAGAATAATAATTTTTTATAATTTTCTTTAATTGATTTGGGGTACTGAAATATGTAGCTATTACGTAGCTTTTTGGGGGCTTTCTTGTGTTAATTATTTTATTTATTATTCCCTTCAATCATTGCATTCAATTTTTACGAAGAATCATGTTAAATGCTAAATATATGTATATAATGCCCTAAATGTATTTTCTAGATGGTTGTTCAATTGACAGACAAAAATGAGTTTAATCCAAGGTTCAGCATTTCTACGTACAAAAAAGAGACTGTGAGCGAAAACATAGCTGTTGGTGCAGTTCTTCTTCAAGGTTCAAACAAAGTGTTTTATACTTTATTATAGTCGTTAGACAAATACATTACTCATGGTTTGTTCCGAAAAAAGGTTGCTTAGAAAAAGACAACAAATACATTTTCCACACCTACCCTGTATTTTATGAATCCTGCTTCTGTACCATCTCATTATGTATTGCAACATCTTAAACCCTGGAAAATTACGTAACAAAATCTACACCCATGAAGGGCCTCTTACATGTACAACATTCCTGACAGAAAATATTTTTCCGTTTCATAGCTTAAAATGGGTCCATAATAAACTGGAGATTTTAATGTTTTACAAGATACAAAATTAGTAATAATAAAAGTATGCACATAGAACATACTTTTTAATTTTTAGTAAATCATGATGTTATTAAATTTATTAGAACACATTTTACATATGATCATTGTATGATGGTTTACCTGGCACTGTACTAAAACAAATAAATTAAAAACCAAAATTCAACCATTGTGATATTTTATTTTATTAAACTTTAACCCTCTGCATGCTGGGAAATTTGTCGTCTGCTAATATGTTGTCTGGTGAATTTCTAAAATTAGCATTTTCTTTGATTTTTTTTCAAAGAATACTATCAGACTAGCAAACAGTTTGGATCCTGATGAGATTCCGCATTCTGTGGCGTCTCATCTGGATCCAAACTGTTTGCAAAGGCCTTCGGTTCCAGCACTGAAAGAGTTAAAAGCCTTCTGATGCTTTGGTCTCAGATGTTTTTTTCCAAATAGTAATTAAGCATGCTCTAATTATCATAATTACTTTCCAAAATTAGTTATGGACCATGTGCTTTAAATGTCATAAATCATAAGTGTACTACGCAATTTTACAACAACTGACATTTCTATGTAACAATCCAAATCTAGTTGTTTTTAATCTTAGTTGTGTCCTAACTAATGTTTCATGTTGTCTATCAACTTATAAATATTCAATAAACTCTTGAATTGACATCATCTATAATAAGGCACACACAAATGTTTTTTTATTTATAAATCATTGTTTATTACTGCGGTGTAAACCTTTGGATAGAGCACCCATCTCTTTTATACAATACATTTGGCCACTGTTGTGGTATTTGTCAATGAATGCATTTTCCACCACTTCTTGTGTTATTTTCGATCTGTTAATGAACATAAAAAATTTAAACAAGAAGTAGCTCTTTTGACTTTTGTTTTGTAGTTACGGCTACTGACCAGGACCTTAATTCCAAAATTTCCTTTAGTGTAAACAACGACCACTTCAGAGTCCAAGCAGTTGATCCAAATAGGATGGAAAATCCATACACTGCAGACATCATTGTCAATAAGTAAGGGTATATATTGTGAAGAATGATGTTAAGCATTTATTTGTTGTATCAATATTAAATAGTTCATTATTGTATAATAAATGGTCATAATGTACATGTACTAACCTAACAAATAGATGGTCAGTGCCAATAACATGTTGCCATTATAATTAACTTCATTGAACTATAAGGGATTTATTAATGGACTTTATAACTTTCATTATTATTAATTTTAATGTTGTTAAGAAATATTTTTAGTAAAATAATCAATGCATAACAAATGACATGGTAATAGATTTGTGATACAATTAAAATAGATAAGTGCATGTACATATATTAATATTTGGTAATACAATTTGTTGTAGAGCCTTAGATTATGACAGCTTGCAAGTCAAACTATATGACTTCACTGTTACCGCCACTGATAATGGCGATATTCAGCGCACTGGAGACGCCACTGTGAGAATTTTCCTTACTAATGTCAATGATGAGAAGCCAGTGTTTACAGAAAACATGACAGCCGATGTCAGATACAATGCACCTGTAGGAACTGAAATCTATCAGGCAAAGGCCACAGATGCAGATGGTGATGGTGTCAAATATAGATTTGTTTCAAGTAAGTATTAATTGCTTTTGATATTGTTATCATTACAAAAGTTTCTCTCAAAATCTGCTTGCATTTCGCTTCTGATATTTTCTTTAATTTATCTCAAATTCTTAATTGAAAATTTCAGACAACCCAAAGTTTCAAATTGATCAGAATTCAGGACGTGTGGTGCTTCAACAGAAAATTGTTGACAGTCAAGCCCAGATCAGTGACTTTGAGTACAGGCTGGGTATTATTGCCACTGATGATGGTGCTTGTTGTGGCAATACTCAGACCAAGTCTAGCACCAGCACTTTGACTGTCAATATTCTCACTGACAATACCGTTAGGCCAAGCTTTGATAATTGTCAATTGCTGAATCCAAAAGTTAAGGAAGAAGTGACAGGAGCAACTGTTATTCAGGTACTTGATATGACTTATCTTACAGAACATGATCTGTAATGTGCATTATTAACCCTTTGCATGCTGGGAAATTTGTCGTCTGCTAAAATATCGTCTGCTGAATTTCTAAAATAAGCATTTTCTTCATTTTTTTTCAAAGAATACTATCAGAATAGCAAACAGTTTGGATCCAGATGAGACGCCACATTCTGTGGCGTCTCATCTGGATCCAAACTGTTTGCAAAGGCCTTTAAAATTCGGTTCCGGCACTGAAAGGGTTAATTGTTATGTTTAATTCATTTCTAAATTGCTGTATTATTGTATGAATCAAACATTCATTAATGTATTCCAGGTTACTGCTACAGACACAGATTATGGCAAGAATGGAAAGGTTACATACTCAATTCGTGAGCAGAATGTGCCATTTGTTATCAATTCTACCTCTGGAGTGATCACCACCAGTGCAAAAATTGACAGAGACAAATTGACAGGCTCAAAAATTTCAATCAACGTGATTGGTGAGGATGGTGGTGGTCTGCAAGGAACTTGTCTTCTTTTGATCCAAATAGAGGACATCAACGACAATGCTCCAGTGTTTGGACCATTGAATGCCTTCAAAGTCCTGAAAACCGCAAGTGTTGGAACTATTGTGGACACTGTAGAGGCAACTGATGCAGACATCAGTTCGAATGGGCAGATTGTGTATTCCTTGGTATATAATCCTGGGAACTACTTTATAATCGATGACAACGGGAAGTACACTGGGACAATAAGAGTGAACCAAACACTGCCTCAAAATTTAAATGTAGGTATTTATTGATTCTATATATGAATGTTAACATGTTTGATATTGTTTTACGAAAATGCATCTTGCTGGTTTTGAGCTCGGCTGTTTTCGAAGAAAACCCGAGGTATTGTCATAGCCAGCTCGTCATGTTGTGTCCGCTGTTGGCGTTGACATTTTGTCAAGGTTTTTAACATTGGCTCTAAAATCAAAGTGCTTCAACCAACAATTTTGAAACTTCATATGTAGCTGCACCTTGGTGAGTTCTACATGCCACACCCATTTTTTGGTAACAAGGTCAAAGGTCAAGGTCACTGTGACCTCTAAAAAAAAAATAAAAAATGTTCTGACAAGCTTTCATCTATTCAAAACTGCACCCGCAGCAAAGCGTGGCACCCGTTATGCGGTGCTCTTGTACTTTATTGGTACTTGTAAGAAGAAGATGTTGAGATCACATGTATACAATATTTTCTTTTTTTTGATCTAGGTGCTGACAATTAGAGTGCAAGCAGCAGATCAAGGCACCCCTCCACTGTTCAGTAATGTGACAATCAATGTCAGCATAGTAGAGGAAGCAAACGCTTTGCCTCCAGTATGGTTAGGATCGGAAGAAAGTTATATTGTCACAGTTGCTGAAAATGTTAGCATTGCTAATGCTTTGCTCACTTTTACGGCACAGTCAAGAAACGCATCATTGCCAACCCTTAGCTTTGGACTTCTGGACAATTTTGGCGGTCTTTTTACCGCTTCATCAAATGCAGCAAGTGGTCTCAATCAAACTGGAGCCCTGCGACTCTTGACAAACTTGGATTATGAAAAAGCAACAGTGTATTCTGTTACTTTGCTAGCCACGGTAAATATGCAGTTATGACATTACATTTTAAGAGTGAACTTAATTGTTGTTTAATTTAATAGATAGTACTTGTTGGTCATAGTATATTGTCCGAATAACCCGCAATTACAAGTTTAGATGCAAAGGGGTTAAATAAGACTGCTAATCTTAAACTTTAGGCTATGAAGGATTGGACAACAAGCTTTTATTATGCCCCCCTTGAGGGTGGCATTTAGCAGTTGAACTGTCCGTCAGTGTGTCAGTATGTCAGTATGTGTGTATGTCAGTCTGTCTGTCTGTCCGAAAAAAAAAACGTTGGCCATAACTTTTTCACTATTGAAAAAAGCAACTTGATATTTGGCATGCATGTGTATCTCCTGGAGCTGAACATTTTGAGTGGTGGAAGTTCAAGGTCAAGGTCATCCTTCAAGGTCAAAGGACAAAAAAAAGTTCAAAAAGGCGCTCTCATGAAGATGCACATTTTGAGTGGTGGAAGGTCAAGGTCATCCTTCAAGGTCAAAGGTCAAAAAACAAAGAAATTTTTATTTCAAAGCGGCGCAATAGGGGGCATTGTGTTTCTGACGAACACATCTCTTATTATTACTAAGCAAGTAATATTTCTATTGTAACGCACTTTTAAACTGCCTATTTATCCTCATTTGTATCTTAAATATTGAAAACTATTTCTTACTAAGCTCTGCAAATGATCTTCAGCTAAAGATGTTCTGTTGTTATATGTGTATATATGAGTGATATGACATAATTTTTCATGATAGATCTACAGTCTCATTCATAAATTAGCGCTTAGAGATAGCACACCAGAAAAGAGATATCTTAGATACATAAATATAAATGGAAATACCGGTACTGTTTGTTTCGGGGAGACGGAAAACTACAACGGGCGAGGCATGGTCAGGGGTGATAACCCCCAAAAAGGGTTAGGGTAAGGGTTAGGGTTAGGGGTCGGGTTAGGGTTAGGGTTGGGTTTAGGCTTACCCAAACCCTAACCCGACCCCTAACACTAACCCAAACCCTAACCATAACCCTCTAACCCCCCCCCCTCGCGCAATACCATACCATGCCTCGCCCGTTGTAGTTTTCCGTCTCCCGTTTGTTTTGAGATTCAGGAAAGAAAACATTAACATTTTTATTGTGATTGTCATTTGCCCAGGCATTTAATGTGAATTGAATTAAGCACAGTTTGGTATCTGTTTTAACTTAAAACGTTGCTGTAAAAATTGGCATGCTAGAGGTCTATATCTCTGTAAGATTTATGTATGGGTCGGTAAATATTGCCACAAACCATTGATATCAGCCACAACTGTGCTTTTCAACTGATAAGACTCATTCCCCATTAGTTTTAGACATTCTAAATGTGTTTGTATTCCTCTGACATCTTCAAATGCCAATAGGCCATATCACCAGATCACATTTTGAT
The DNA here is from genome assembly GCF_020536995.1 of Dreissena polymorpha. Taxonomy (NCBI): domain Eukaryota; kingdom Metazoa; phylum Mollusca; class Bivalvia; order Myida; family Dreissenidae; genus Dreissena; species Dreissena polymorpha. The sequence continues at coordinate 24,371,130 of NC_068361.1, read as the reverse complement.
GAGGCTTCCTGTAGGGGCAACATTGTATTTTTGAAAGCATTATCTTGTTTCTCGTAGAAGTGCAAATCTTCGTATCTACATGTACTACATGATTTCAACAAATGTGTGCACGTCTTCAGAGTCACAGAATAGACATATTGTCACTGACAAATGCTGATCTCAACAACCATAGCATCTTTTAAAAAATGTGTAATTGATGATCATAAATGTTTCTGTTGCAGGATATAAAAAATCAACGATCCTCAAAAAAGTGTACAATTAACGTGAAAGATGTCAATGATGTCACGCCTACTTTCCTCGGTATTGATGAGGAGTCAAATTTCTTGGAACTGAAGCTACTAGAAGGTGACTACACTACCAGACCAGACGCTGGACAGACTGTCGACACAATTCGAGCCACAGATGTTGATGGGACCTCTCCAAACAACTTGGTATAAATGCAAAGGGTGTTATTTCTCATCCTTTCAAATGATTTCCTCAATTTCAATGTCAATTGTTGAAACCAATAAAGGGGGGTAGGGGTAAGCGCTTTTTGCTCCGCGGCAGTGGTTCATAAATCACACTCATGAATGCTTCGATTTCATGTTATCATGATTATATTTGAAATTGTATTGGTCTTCTTCTTTGGTTAACTATTTAAACACATATATTGTCTTCTTTGATGTTTTAGATTGTCAAATACGAAATTTTCTCGGACACCAGTGGAAAGTTCACGATCAATTCTCTGTCAGGTGTTTTATCTACAAAAGCCGTGTTTGACCGTGAACTAGAGAATGTGTACACAATCAGTGTTAAGGCAATTGATGGTGCCCCATCTGCGCTTACAAGTGACGGAAGTCCCAACACAGGTATGCACTATACAATAGACATGGCTCTAAAAGAGGGAAAAGGATATGGACCATCATTTCTTAATCATAGATATTTCTTATTTTTACTTTTAAATTACATAAGCCATCTACTGTAAAAACATTAAATTTAGTGTGGTACGAATTTTTGTGGATTTTGTTGGTCTGCTGAACCACGAATTCAAGTACCAACGATTATTATTTATACATTTTTAATCCAATGTCATTTTTGACATTTTCTTCTGTTGTTAGTTATCCGAGATAGTTGTTTTTTGTAATAGTTTCTTCACTTCTGTCGGTCACATTACACTATATCTTGACTAATTAAAATATATCCGAATTGAAAATTTTGTTGTTATTTTCCACCCATTTGACATAAATTATATATGTTTGAACTAAGATGTTTATGATTACTTAGTATGATAAGAACTACAATGTCAAAATCACAGTTTGCAGATTGATCACATATGTCAATTAGTGCCAATTTAAGTTAAAAGAGACATAACGGTTTTCACATGTGTATTTTGGGGACCTTATTACTCAATTGTTACTACTAGTGGACCTATTGCGCTGAGAATTGCAAATATTGTCAAAACAACATTGATTGCAATTAGCGAATGGGGACCCACAAGTGCACCGCTTTATCGCTCATATCGACAATTATCGGCAACACTTTCGTGCTTCAGTGCACATTAACCTCAAGTCTTGCTGTCAACACAGATTAGCAGATTATGTTTCGTTATTACTCTCGTTGTTTTAATAAAAGTTTAATTATTATGTCGGTCAGTCTTCCCCGAAAATTTGAAATCCACGAAATTACGTTTCAACGATATAGTTGATTTTTATTTGAAATCCACGAAATAAGATGTCAACAAATTAGGTTTTTTTAATAAAACCACGAAATATCATACCGACGAATTTCTATACGTTTACAGTATTATTAGTGAAGATGTTACATTAAGCATAAAAGGGATAATTGAATACTTAAAAGTCCCATATATTCTGTGAAAAACAACCAGAATAATCTGGCTGGGATAAGCAGGCTTTATGCATGTATTTCAACTATCCCAGATAAGCACATGAGTTCACACAGGCTGATCCGGGATGTTACTTTTTGCCTAGACTAAATTTTTCTTTAGAAAACACTTTGTGTAAAAGAATAATTCCATAACAGTAGAATTGAATTTGAATGTGATGGCACATTTTCAATATCTATTTACAGGACTAGTAACAGTTAAAATAACCATACAGGACGTGAATGACAATGTCCCAACTTTTGAGAAGACCATGTATAACTTTGATGTTGCTGAAGACACCATTATTGGTAAATCAGTGGCAAGGGTCACTGCCACAGACCGAGATTCAGGTACATTCGTTTAAAATACTTAAACAAATAGTTGTCTATGTGTATTGAACAATGATGGGGAACGCATTCAAAGCTTTATACGTTGGCTATTGCACAAAATTCTGGCCCAGTTTGTTCACTTCTTTTGTTTGTGATTGTAAGAGGCACTCGTTCACAGACTGTCCTAATGACCACCGTATTTTTTGTATTATAAGACTTGAAAATTTACCTCAGCTTGTTTTGACAACTGGTTCAAAATTTTGGATAATTAAATGTATAATTATATTTGCAGTTTTTGAATCCTTATCAATATATTAATCCTGATTTACATTCAATGCACAATGTTTTCTCAGCAAAAACTTGCATGTATTTACACTGATCCCATCTTGAACATGTTTGCTTTGATTCATGCTTTAGATGCTGTGCTATCATATTCTATTCGCTCTGGTAGCTCCAATGTACCGTTTGCTATTGTTGCACAAACTGGGGACATTTATGTGGCCGGAGAAATAGACTTTGATCAGGGACAAAGGGTATGCTGATGTACTTTTTTATCTCTGTTTTTATCCCTTTGAAATGTGTATGATAGACTGAAAATTTAGTCAAAAGTCGACAAAACCGGTGTTCGAATTTAGCCACTGGACCGAAGACCAGGTCCACCAAAATTACCGTCGGTCCAGTAGAAAATTACAGATGACTTGTCCGATGGCCCAATCAATTTTGGATGTAAAGGAATGTCCAAATCTAGTGATGAAATGTTCATATTCAGTAATGAAATACAAAGAAAACCATACAAATAAATCAGGATGATTATGACTAGCGCGCATCGGATTTGCGCAATGACGTCTCATTCATATCGAATACTCTCGTCTTTTTCGAATAAAAAGGTTAAATGAACTGAATAACACGTGTATTTTAGTGCCTTTAATGCCATATTTAAACTATTAATCTTGTCTGTATTCATTAATTTATGATACTATGAACATTTTATTGTGATATGTTTGACCCGTAAGGCGTAAAAATGTTCCAAACTTTTCCGATCAAAACACCGTGCTTTTCGGTACCATAGGTAGCGTTCTTTGTAGATAATAAACTACTGAACAATCTACATTTGTTTAATATTTATTTCAGAAGGTCATGTCAATGACAAATTGTTATCTGCAGTAAAATGTAATATCATAATAGTAGATCTAGATATAGATCTAGAACAGATTCGTTTATGTCAAAATCCCATAACTGTATTGGTCTAGTAAAAAGTAATTCGGTCCAGTGATTTTTTTTACACTTACTGGTCCGAATGTCCACTGCTCCAAAAAGTTATTCGTGAAGACTGCTGAACATAAAATTACATATGGTAATTTGGCTGCTATAAGTCAATGCAGTTATTAAATCTTAAGTTTACTAAAAAATAGTACTCATGGCTCAAAGAATTGTTATGTTGTTTAACAAGATGAAGTAAACTAATGATCTATATTGGTGTCATCTACTGATCAGTTTGATGATGAGATAATGTTCGATTCAAGTCTTAAATGAGTATTGCTTTTGTCTTGTTAATAGGTTTACACCATGAATGTTCAAGTGTCGGACTCCATATTCACCAGTTCGACCAATGTGACCATCAACATTCTGGACTCCAATGACAACCCACCTACTTTCCTCGGTATTGATGAGGAGTCAAATTTCTTGGAACTGAAGCTACTAGAAGGTGACTACACTACCACACCAGGCGCTGGACAGATTGTCGACACAATTCGAGCCACAGATGGTGATGGGACCTCTCCAAACAACTTGGTATAAATGCAAAGGGTGTTATTTCTCATCCTTTCAACTGATTTCCTCAATCTCAATGTCAATTGTTGAAACCAATAAAGGGGAGTAGGGGTTAGTGCTTTTTCCTCCGCGGCAGTGGTTTATAAATCACACTCATGAATGCTTTGATTTCATGCTATCATGATTATATTTGAAATTGTATTTGTCTTCTTCTTTGGTTAACTATTTAAACACATATATTGTCTTCTTTGATGTTTAAGATTGTCAAATACGAAATTTTCTCGGACACCAGTGGAAAGTTCACGATCAATTCTCTGTCAGGTGTTTTATCTACAAAAGCAGTGTTTGACCGTGAACTAGGGAATGTGTACTTAATCAGTGTTAAGGCAATTGATGGTGCCCCATCTGCGCTTACAATTGACGGAAGTCCCAACACAGGTATGCACTATACAGTAGACATGGCTCTAACAGAGGGAAAATGATATGGACTATCATTTCTTAATCATAGATATTTCTTATTTTACTTTTAAATTACATAAACCATCTACTGTAAAAACATTTAATTTCGTGTGGTACGAATTTTCGTGGATTTTGTTGGTCTGCTGAACCACGAATTCAAGTACCAACGATTATTATTTATACATTTTTAATCCAATGTCATTTTTGACATTTTCTTCTGTTGTTAGTTATCCGAGATAGTTGTTTTTTGTAATAGTTTCTTCACTTCTGTCGGTCACATTACACTATATCTTGACTAATTAAAATATATCCGAATTGAAAATTTTGTTGTTATTTTCCACCCATTTGACATAAATTATATATGTTTGAACTAAGATGTTTATGATTACTTAGTATGATAAGAACTACAATGTCAAAATCACAGTTTGCAGATTGATCACATATGTTAATAAGTGCCAATTTAAGTTAAAAGAGACATAACGGTTTTCACATGTGTATTTTGGGGATCTTTTTACTCAATTGTTACTACTAGTGGACCTATTGCGCTGAGAATTGCAAATATTGTCAAAACAACATTGATTGCAATTAGCGAATGGGGACCCACAAGTGCACCGCTTTATCGCTCATATCGACAATTATCGGCAACACTTTCGTGCTTCAGTGCACATTAACCTCAAGTCTTGCTGTCAACACAGATTAGCAGATTATGTTTCGTTATTACTCTCGTTGTTTTAATAAAAGTTTAATTATTATGTCGGTCAGTCTTCCCCGAAAATTTGAAATCCACGAAATTACGTTTCAACGATATAGTTGATTTTTATTTGAAATCCACGAAATAAGATGTCAACAAATTAGGTTTTTTTAATAAAACCACGAAATATCATACCGACGAATTTCTATACGTTTACAGTATTATTAGTGAAGATGTTACATTAAGTATTAGATTGAAGCATAAAAGGGATAAATGAATACTTAAAAGTCCCATACATTCTGTGAAAGACAACCAGAATAATCTGGCTGGGATAAGCAGGCTTTATGCATGTATTTCAACTATCCCAGATAAGCACATGAGTTCACACAGGCTGATCCGGGATGTTACTTTTTGCCTAGACTAAATTTTTCTTTAGAAAACACTTTGTGTAAAAGAATAATTCCATAACAGTAGAATTGAATTTGAATGTGATGGCACATTTTCAATATCTATTTACAGGACTAGTAACAGTTAAAATAACCATACAGGACGTGAATGACAATGTCCCAACTTTTGAGAAGACCATGTATAACTTTGATGTTGCTGAAGACACCATTATTGGTAAATCAGTGGCAAGGGTCACTGCCACAGACCGAGATTCAGGTACATTCGTTTAAAATACTTAAACAAATAGTTGTCTATGTGTATTGAACAATGATGGGGAACGCATTCAAAGCTTTATACGTTGGCTATTGCACAAAATTCTGGCCCAGTTTGTTCACTTCTTTTGTTTGTGATTGTAAGAGGCACTCGTTCACAGACTGTCCTAATGACCACCGTATTTTTTGTATTATAAGACTTGAAAATTTACCTCAGCTTGTTTTGACAACTGGTTCAAAATTTTGGATAATTAAATGTATAATTATATTTGCAGTTTTTGAATCCTTATCAATATATTAATCCTGATTTACATTCAATGCACAATGTTTTCTCAGCAAAAACTTGCATGTATTTACACTGATCCCATCTTGAACATGTTTGTTTTGATTCATGCTTTAGATGCTGTGCTATCCTATTCTATTCGCTCTGGTAGCTCCAATGTACCGTTTGCTATTGTTGCACAAACTGGGGACATTTATGTGGCCGGAGAAATAGACTTTGATCAGGGACAAAGGGTATGCTGATGTACTTTTTTATCTCTGTTTTTATCCCTTTAAAATGTGTATGATAGACTGAACATTTAGTCAAAAGTCGACAAAACCGGTGTTCGAATTTAGCCACTGGACCGAAGACCAGGTCCACCAAAATTACCGTCGGTCCAGTAGAAAATTACAGATGACTGGTCCGATGGCCCAATCAATTTTGGATGTAAAGGAATGTCCAAATCTAGTGAAGAAATGTTCATATTCAGTAATGAAATACAAAGAAAACCAAAAAAATAAATCAGGATGATTATGACTAGCGCGCATCGGATTTGCGCAATGACGTCTCATTCATATCGAGTACTCTCGTCATTTTCGAATAAAAAGGTTAAATGAACTGAATAACACGTGTATTTTAGTGCCTTTAATGCCACATTTAAACTATTAATCTTGTCTGTATTCATTAATTTATGATACTATGAACATTTTATTGTGATATGTTTGACCCGTAAGGCGTAAAAAATGTTCCAAACTTTTTCGATTAAAACACCGTGCTTTTCGGTACCATAGGTAGCGTTCTTTGTAGATAATAAACTACTGAACAATCTACATTCGTTTAATATTTATTTCAGAAGGTCATGTCAATGACAAATTGTTATCTGCAGTTAAATGTTATATCATAATAGTAAATCTAGATATAGATCTAGAACAGATTCGTTTATGTCAAAATCCCATAACTGTATTGGTCTAGTAAAAAGTAATTCGGTCCAGTGATTTTTTTTACACTTACTGGTCCGAATGTCTACTGCTCCAAAAAGTTATTCGTGAAGACTGCTGAACATAAAATTACATATGGTAATTTGGCTGCTATAAGTCAATGCAGTTATTAAATCTTAAGTTTACTAAAAAATAGTACTCATGGCTCAAAGAATTGTTATGTTGTTTAACAAGATGAAGTAAACTAATGATCTATATTGGTGTCATCTACTGATCAGTTTGATGATGAGATAATGTTCGATTCAAGTCTTAAATGAGTATTGCTTTTGTCTTGTTAATAGGTTTACACCATGAATGTTCAAGTGTCGGACTCCATATTCACCAGTTCGACCAATGTGACCATCAACATTCTGGACTCCAATGACAACCCACCTGTTGTCCAGGACTACTCTTATACCAACATCACTGAAAACGATAACTCTGTGGTTGGAAAGCTTGTAACTGTACGTTTGCCAATTTTGAACTCAATTGCGGATATCCTCTGCACTGCATGATGACAATTAAATTCTTGATCGATTCGACCTGCATGACTTGAAAATCATTAATCACCAATGTATCACTGTTTCTGTTCATATTAAGCCAATGTCTTTTTGTTGTGGAAGATGCAATGATAATCATCAAGGATCACTTTTAAATATTTGATATTGTACACATTGTTTGCTGCCTATTTAGATCCCATATTTTTCTTCAGATCAAAGTTACAGACAAAGACAACAACGGGGTAAACACATTTTTCTACAGTCTTCGTTTCTCAGACAGTCTAAGTCAAAATTTCTTTGCCATCAGTTCAAATGGAGATTTAAGGATTATAAAGGCATTGGACAGAGATTTCCCAGATGGGCTTGCTGAATTCAAGTTCACAGTTGAGGTGCGTGATGCTCCGTTAGATAAGAAACCCCTCTATGGGTACGGTGAGGTCACTTTTCGACCCATTGATGTCAATGACAAAGCTCCTGAATTCCCAACAGAAGCAATGCAAATGACTGTAAGAGAGGAACAGCCACCACGTAAGTAACAATTTAAAACCATGCTATACATGAATAGAATAGAATCAAAATATTATTTATATGAAATATGTTTTTAACTAGAATATTCACTGAATACTTGGATCTGTGATATTCACCCAAATGTCGCTGTCTATGTCCATGTAATGATCAAGTTAATTGTTAACATTCAACATATTGCTATTGTTGCTACTCAAATGAAACTTGTCACTCATGTTTGGGGTTATTATTTGAGGGCACTGACAAAGTTCTCTTACTCTGCATTTAGCAGAAGCATGCCTTTTTCACTGCTTTGAAATTTGCTTTAGTTGAACATGCAACATCTCCATACACACCTTGAATTTTGACTAAAAATGTCAAATACAGTTATTGTCTGTATGCACATTAATTTACTAAGACCTATAACTGTGACCGTCATTTTAACAGGGTTATGCCTTTTTGGTACTTATAAAGTCGGGCTTAACTTTGCGTACAAGTTGAAATTAAGGTTAAAGTTTGCATGCCACAAGTAACTATACATATCTCTGTAACTACAATAGATATTTAATTCAAACTTCACACATGTCTTAAGAGGGATCACTCATTAAGGCCTATAACTCAGACCTGCAGTTGAGCAGAATTATGCCCCTTTTCCTACTTAAAAAGCTTTTCATGGAACAATTGTACATCTCTATGTCCACCTCTGACATTGAAATGTACGTATGTACTTATGTTCTGAACTAATTTGTAAAACAATCCATCAAAGACTTAATTTTAAACATTCTTATATCTTGAATATTCCCCCTTTTGTTCATAGAAAAGTCAGGTTAAGGTTTGCTTGCAAGTTTAAATTCATGTTAAAATTTGCATGCAATATGTTCATGGCTCTGGTATTCCAAAAGATATTTAACTGAAACTTTACACATGTCTTGGAGATCATAATTTATGTGTATGTCACCAAAGCCCAATAACTCTGGGCTGCAAAATGAGTGAAATTATGACACTTTCATACATTAAGTACAAATGTACTTGGGTGATTCAGTTAAGTGTTTGAACGCAATAACTCTAATGTCTAGCTGACATAGGTCATTGGGTTTATAACGTTCCATTTTATTTATATTTTCTCTCTGATAGGCGTTTCTTGTTTTATTTAATTATTTTTAATTTGTTTAGCAGTCACATAAACAACCAAGCTATGTAAGATGGAATTTTTACACCCATTATTGCTGCTTCTTCCTGTATTTGCGCGATGATTATCTGAGATGTTTACTATATGATTCTATATTCTCAAATCTTTTCTATAAAGAAGGAATGTAGTTGACAATTGTTAATAGTTTTATTTGATCGTTAGTCAAAAAGTTGTCATTCTATTACTCTTGTATCTTCAATTCAATTGAGTAATTAAATAGTAATTAAATTGAATGCGTTTTAATTCCCTTTTATTATTGTTTAATTTGAGTTACAATGCTATGACGTTAAATTTTATTTACACTTAAATGTATTATGAATATTGCTGGGCCAAGTGTGAGGTTGAGCGCTCTATAACCAGGTTTAAATCCCCAATGCTTTGCATTGACCGTTCCAAGGCGGTGACCCCAGCTTTATTCATATTTTGTGTTTATGTTGGTTTGTATTGTGCTGTATTGTGCTGTTTTGTACTGTTTGGGCAATCGGTCACTTGCCTTAAATAATGGACCAACTAATTGTTTTTAATGAAAATTCAATACTGCTCCAGCAGCTGGAGTTTCACTTCTTTATAATGCAGACCAGTTGGGTAAAGATCATTGATGGTAATCTTGATATAAAGTTTGCTCAACATCCTTTAGGATGGGGATATTGCGCTGCAAAGATGGAGTAGATCACTGTTATAAAAAATAGCAAAAAGTGTTTCTGCTCGATTAGCTTTGATTGAGGTATTGTGATGAAAATTTGTAGGTAACATACATGAAACCCATGGGTTAACTGAGCTATGGGCTTGTTTGATCTATGTCATTTTTACATAGCATAGAAAACAGTTTCTTCTCAATGGATTCTGATCAATAATGGTAGAACTGATAGAGTTTTACACTGTCATTTTATGTAAATGTAGCCTATGTGCAGACCTTACTTTAAACCCTATTCCATAAATAATTGAATATCTAGTTTCTTGGCATGGTCACATTTTTTGTTTAAATTGTAAGATGTTCAGCTTTAATTTTATATTTACTTTATGACCTACAAGTACTCAACTTTAAATATGTCTTTGTGGTCATAATATCACTTGACTGACAGAAAAATGTACATTATACCATCCAGACTAGTCAAGAACGCTGTCTTGGGGCAGGTTGTTTCTATTTTATGGAGATGTGTTGTACAAATTGTGTTTACTACAAATCGTGATCGTATGTAAGGCCATCCGATGAGCATTGGCCAATTATGAACACTGAAACATTGCCCATTCATTCCAGCTGTGGTTCTTGGAAAGGTTGGGGTCGTGGACTACGATGACCCACTTCTGGACAATAGCAAGTTTGACCTGGCGATTATAAGTCAATCACCAGAGCCAACTCAGGTGCACTTTAGTCTGTCCGGAACATCTATTCGAACAAATAGCATCCTGGACAGGGAGAGAGTTAATAAGTACTTCCTCACGATGAAGGCTGTTGATAGAGGAACTCCCAAACAAACTGGTTCCGGAACGTTGACTATTACTGTTGAAGACGTTAATGACAATGCACCAAAATTTAATCAGACTTACAAGTTTGTCCTGTCAGAGCACCAAACGGAAGGTATGGTCATTTTCATAAAAAATACTCTATACATTGAAAGTTATATAAGTGTGGATCTAAAGGTAGACATATTTTCATTTTACCCTGTTTACTGTTATTTTTAAAAAGATACGGTCTATTTTAATTCTAAATACTGTCACTCTATGTGTAAATGTATTGTTCTTATAGGTGAGGTTGGTAGAATCCAAGCCTTTGATGCTGACATTGGTGTAAACGCCGAGCTGACATTTTCTCTTGATGACGCCTCAATAACATACTTCAAAATGAACCAGGATCGGGAAACAAACCAAGGAGTCCTCACAATATTTAAGGTAACGTTTCAAACGGTTACTAGAAAATGATTAACCAATTCGCAGGAAATATAGCTTTGCAGCTCGTATGCTTTCTCATGTTGCAAAAACGATCATTTAACGGATATAAACGTTCATTAATATTGCGAACGACAAGCATAACGGAAATCAAATGTCCGCTTAAAAACAGTTAGTTGCATTGCATTTAGAAGTAATTATCCAAACAAACGATTCGCAATGTGTAGAGATGTCAACAAAATATGGATGTTCGGATACTATATCATAAATAGGACAGTAGTTTCATATCGTAATTTGTGTATAGCCTTTTTTTCATGAAATTTAATTAATTAAAATACATGTTTTAAGAACATCGTTACAAACACAATAGCAACGGTGTTGTATATGTATATGCTAGATGGCGCATAAGGCCTCGCCAGCTGTAGCATATTAACATTTTCAAAAAGCACACTTTCGTTACATATTTTTTAGAGTTCATTAATTTGAAGTGTCAAAAGAAACAATCTGCGTACATGTATTGTTTATATTACAATAATTGACTAAAAAATACAAATATATATCCAAACGGTATTCGGATATTACATCTCAATGTCTAGATGTGTATGAATTTTAACATTCATTGACATCCCTGCACATTTGCAATAACATTTGCAAAAACATGCAATACAAATTTCAAGAAAATTGTGATGGTGTATCTGCGTTCACAGCGGGAACGGAAAAATTTAATTTCCAAATTTTACTTCGTATACATTTTTGTGAGGAGAGACAGTGGCGTTTACCATTTTCTTGATGGAAGCATTTTTTTTTTCTTTAACAGGCTGTCGACTATGATAACCAAGTCAATCTACAAAGAAATTTTACCCTTACTGCCGTTGTTGTTGATACGGATCCCAATCACAAAGATCAGACCCGCATTCAAATACTTGTAATTGATTACAACGACGAGATCCCGACATTTAATGAAGATCAAAAGTCGGTGACTGTTGCTGAAAATGTTGCAGTAGGAAAATCTATTGCCCGATTTAATGCTTTTGATAGGGATGTGAATCCAGAATACGAGAAGTTTCAGTAAGTTCTTAATGTCTTTGAACAAGTTTATTTCATAATTGCTTGAAATAATTGACTAAAATATAGTTCAATGAAATGTAAGATGGCTCAGGTAAATATATAACAGCTTAAAATATTTTTTGCAGATACTACATTGCACATGATAGAGACAGGACCAAACGGTTTAGAATCAACCAGAATGGAGAGGTGTTTATTGAGAATCCTTTAGACTATGAAACAACTTCAATTCACGTTCTGCATATACTTGCTATTGACAACGTAAATGGTAAGATCATAACTTTGTCAAATCTTTGATGAACTTTTAATCTGTCAATAATACAACATATAAAATGTGTTTTTTAATTAAAGAATGGACGTAATCAGGCGATGCGTTTAATTAATTACAACACAATGTTACATATATGATGTATGCAATCATCGACTAGAGAGTATATAAGCAAGAATCTGAATATCAGTCAAGGAACATGTACATACACTGGGTGTGGTGAAATAAGACCTGGGCATTAATAATTTAGTAAAGTCTGACCAACTTCAACCTGTTTGAGTGTTGCTCTATGATTCAACACATGGAAATATTTCGGAAATGCTTACATTAATATCAGGTAAGTGTAATTTATCATTGATATAAACTTGTCAAAAACTGTTACTCAACATAATGGGATAATATTTAAAAACCTTACTCCTGTCTGAATTTCACAAGGGCTTCCACAAAACACAGGCACTGCTACGTTGACAGTGTCGGTGACTGACATTAACGACAACTTCCCAGACTTTAAACAGAAAGACCTGACTGGGAACCTGATGGAGCACCAGCAGTACAACGACGAAGAGATACTAACTATCACTGCAACAGATGCCGACGGCCCAGGCAATGGGGGCCCCTACCAGTTTGACCTCGACTGTAGCTACGAAGGTGGCTCTCCCCAGTGCAACTGCCAACTTTCGGGCAGTGGCTGCCCCAGCAGCAATACCAACAACTTCAGTTTAACTAAGGATATGGGTGGGTACTAGTAAGACAAAGAGGTGTTGAAATTGTTAAATATCACTTAACGTCGTTTGTTTCCAAAAAAGACAATTATTATTCCATTGTCAGTTGACCAAGATCTCTGAAAAAAAAATACGTCATGTTCACGGACGTTAATAATTTGCGCCATTATTTTTGGATATAAATTTTATAAACGCGTTAATGCCCTGTTCATTTTCTCCATCCATTTTGGGGAAAAAACATCAGTTAGATCGGTCCGAAGCCCTGTTTTGTTCAGCAGCAACTTGTATAATTTTAACAGCAATCGTTTGATGTCACTAGCAATTTACTTTGATCGAAATTGCTCGACATACATGTATATGCTTGAACATCGATTTGCTTTTTTAAACCCCGCCATTTCACAATATGTATTGATCCTAACGTTTCCGAATGGGTTTTAGTGCATGTTTTGTATATTTCTGCATAAATTTATATTCGCTGGTTCACGATTCATTGTATTTCATCAAGAAGTAATATGTAGGAAAATATATCAACATGCATATAAACTACCCGACTTGTAGATTTATTCATAATTTTTTCAAAACTTCTGGTCCTAAGCGAAAACTCGGAAGTATAATGGGCTTGTTTATCAAAGCATCTTCAAAAGCAGTGGCACAATAGCTGTACGGCCGTGGTTTTGTTCTTTTGTTATTATTAGTAATGTCATTTATAAAGACAAGCATTCTTTTAAAACCCGATATTGAAGAAGTAAGCATATTTAGGCATTTCGATATCCATTTAGTTACTCTTTATAATAACTGTACATTCAAGCTGGTGATAGCAACCGTGGTACTGCTAAGTTGAAGGTCACAGGAGAGTTCGACGGTGGCTTCGAGCGAGTGGTTAAGTTACCTATCTGGATGTGCGATCTGCAAGGATTGAACCGTTCAGACCAGCAGTGTGGCCACCGATTCCTAAATATTAAAATCAACGGCAAGGATAATAACACGCAACTTGACGGTAAACAGTCCATTACAATTAATTATTACATGAAGTAGACATTTTTTAAAGCAATGAGGAACATGCGTATATTTTATACACAATTTTGAGCTCGGCGAGCTTTACTCTGCCCCTAAAAAACCGGCGCCCGTGTTTCAGATAAAGTAAAAGTGCAACTTAACATATCACTACTTCTACCACTGGTATTTTATTGAAACTTAAAGCATGTGTTTCGGTTCAATGTTTGAGATCTTTCACCAAAGTCCATACATCTAAACAGTAAATGAGCAGAATTATGCCCATGTATGTGCTTATACTATTGGTTACGATAAACTTGCAACATATCCATACCACTGTTTTTACTACAGCTGTTCAATTAAAGCATAAGACTTGTTTTCCGAGTAATTGTTTGAGGTCGCTGACAAATGAAATGTGAAAGAATAACTTCAAAAGTAAATGGAACATAAAGAAAAAAGTATGTATGCTCTTACTTGAATGATAGTAGTCAAATGTTCATCACCATGACGGTTTTTTGCCGTGACTAAAACAAATACTACACATCAAATCTAGCACTTAAAGGGACATGTATAGAAACACGAGTTTTTTTTTAAGTACAGTTGTATTTTTACAAGCGGAACAGCGCCCATGACTAAGAAACATAAAACAACCATATCGTTAAGTTTTGGATATTCATTAATCGAAATATTGAATAATACTGCTATTGTAAGTTGTTTTATTGATCTTTGAAAATAACTATATTTTACACACCTGGTTTAAATAATTCAAACATACGATCACGATCTAGTAATAAAGTCTTAGATTTTTTTTTCAAAAGACCCGGCCTTGAATGCCGGATAACTCGATATTTTTATTAACGTTCTTTTCTCCTGATGAGCTGTGCGAAACCGGTCGGCATATTTTAATACAGTTTTTCTTATACCCATGAGACTTTTGTTTACTTTTACAATATATTGATATCTAAGTCCGGATTCACTTTACATTTTTACATATATATATATATATATATATATATATATATATATATATATATATATATATATATATATATATATATATATATATATATATATATATATATATATATGAGTTTTGGTCATCCAAATTCTACGTTTTCATGGTAACATTATTTTTTGACGTTTGTTCACAGATTTCAAATGTAAATGGACAACACATTCATAGTCCTAAACTGAATATATTACCTATCAAAGTTTGAAATATACATAATAACAAACTCGAAAGTATGAAAAAATATGCATTGATTCTTTTACAATGGGTTGACCACATAGATTTTTTACATCTGAAAGACGCCTTATGCAATATAGTTGTTGGGATATTTGAAAGGTGACGCGATGTCATTTCGATTCGTACAACCCCTTTCGAATCTCGGTGCTGTTGGCGTTTAAAATCTTGTCCATGTTTAATTAAGTTCAGGTTGTTAGTATTCTATTAATCTATCAAGTTAATGCATTTATTTTCAAAATAACAAAATGCCAAACAAGTCAATTTTTCGGAAACGCGATAATCTGTGAACAAGTTTTTGGAAAGGTAACCTTTATATCCGTTTACTTATGCGGCATATGTTGGGTTAATCACTTTCAGGGATACCGCTTATTTGTGTCAGAATAAATGTCATCAAATTGAATAATAATCCAACTTATAATGTTTTATTAACCGAAATAAATCGGCAGATAAATCTTTTTATTAAACAACTCATCAATGCACATTATAGACACCCAAACATGATACCTGTAATATGAGAAATACCTTCCAGCGGCGGAGAAAGAGAAGACAGATGGACTATCTCAATCGGCGCTTGTCGGCATCATCCTGGCAATCATTGTACTAATCGTCGTTTGTACTGTGGTCATTGTATTATACTTGAGGCATAGAAGACGTCGGTAAGTATGTTTATAATTAAGATTATCAATTAATTGATTTACATACCTATTTGATTGATGAATATTGTTCAGTATTTGTTAATAAGGTTCTTAGTGCCTTAAAACCGGTTAAAGCTACAATGTGTTTTAACGTGTTAATGTGGTCACCCAGCTTTGAAAATGTTTGTATATTTGTTTCAGTTGCGTATTTTCTATGTTTGCCATTTTTAATCGACCATTTTAAGTAACTAATTTTTGGCTAAGTGTGAAGTTTTCTGTTCCTCGAAACTGTTGTAAAGCCCAATGATTAACATTCATATTGGCCGTTCCAAAGGGGTGAATTCTGTAGTTGTGACATATGCTTTTGCATGTCCTTTACTTGCATTTGGTTTCAAGCCTAAAATATTCTGACTACGTCCTGTTGTATTCAGTCATTGTCTAAAATGTATGCCTATAAACATTTATCAATTAATATTGGTGCTTATAAACCCAAACTATTTGTCATATTCAATTTTTGAAGAGCATCTCTATCTAGTAAAAATGGGACTTCTACAGCAACAGCTTCTTCTTCCATCGATGCATCACCATCATCGACTGGAACTGAACACTATGACGAAATACCGATTACAAACCGTACGTATTGTGTTGCGTTCTAAATAATAAAAAAACACGTGTCACTATACGAGCGTGGGTTTGATTTTAAACTGGTAAAAAACGACCACAAATTAAAATAACTGCATACGCGTTGTTTTCTAAGAATGCAAGCTGATATATTTGTCACAAAATCCGTTTGCTTAATGAAGTCAGGAAAACGTTTGCGGTAACCATTAAACAAATACACCCTTACAGAGACATCTGAATCCGTATACGAAGAACTGCCAACAGCTTTACAAGAAAATAACAAATACGAAGTGCTCCGAAGAAACCAAAGTAACGAGATATATATTAATACTTTTGAAAAACATCATTGATATGATTTTAGTGATATGCATTAAGAATTAATAGAACATGTGTATTTTATGCATTTAAAGTCGATTAGAGTGTATACAAAGTGAAAGCATACCGGTCTTGCCATGGTCGGAATGTGTACCTTAAAGAATAAAATACATTTGTATAATTTAAATTAAACTATTTAACCTCTACAGCATCATTTTCCTTAGCGTACCCATCGTTTGTATCGAAAGTATGCAAGCTGATATATTTGTTACGAAATTAGTTTGCTAAAAGAAGTCCGAAAAAGCTTTGCGGTAACCATTGAACAAATTTACTCTTACAGAGACATCTGAATCTGTATACGACGAACTGCCAACAGCCTTACAAGAAAATGACAAATACGAAGTACTCCAAAGAAACCAACGTAACAAGACATATTTATAAAGATACTTTTGCAAAACAACATTGATATGAATCTACTGATTGGCATATTGCACACATTTAGAATTAATAGAACACGTAGTCTATGTATTAAAAGTCGAAAAGTTTGTTTACATAAGTTCAAACATACCGTTGTTTGCCTTAAAGGTCAAAATACATTTGTATAATTTGAATTAAACAATTTTACCTCTACAGCATTAGTTGCTTTGGCGTACTCATCGCTGTCACCCACACAGTCAAGACTCGAACAATATGATAACGTGCAGGTGAATCCGAGTGAGTGAATGTTTTGTATAAGCACTATTTGTTTGTAACGGTTTAGTATAGATTTGAGTTCATAAGTTTTCATACAGAAAATAGTTCCATCATATTTTCATGCCCCCGGTAGGGTGGCATATAGCAGTTGAATTGTCCGTCAGTCCGTCTGTCTGTCAGTCTGTGCGACCGTCTGAAAACTTTAACATTGCCGATAACTTTTGCAATATTGAAGATAGTAATTTGATATTTGGCATCCATGTATATTTCATGGAGCTGCACATTTTGAGTGGTGAAAGGTCACGGTCATCCTGTAAGGTCAAAGGTCAAATATATTGCTTCAAAGCGGCACAGTAGGGGGCATTGTGTTTCTGACAAACACATCTCTTGTTTTATATTATTTTTCTTTTGTCACCCGTGAATAAAATATCTACTTTTTCCACAACCCCCAAAAAATAAAATAGTTGTTTGCTGATGTTCTATTTAACAACGACTTAACTGTTCTATATACTTATAATCTGAGTTCATCCAAATAATAACATAATGTCGCAATTTTAGATCTGTATTGTTTCCATTGAATATCACAAAAATTGGCGATTGGCAAGTCACATAACAGTGAAATATTAATTGATTCATTTCACTAATGTATCCCTATAAAGCACTGAAACCAAACACCATTTAGATTCTTGTTCGATTTGTCGTTATGAATCAAGCCAGAACAGTGTATAATATATAGGTTGAAACAATACTTTTTAACATCGCTGTTTTCCGTGCAAAATTATAGTTTTGTCAAATTGAGTATTATGACCAGTATACATAAAAAGTGTTTATCTTTCAGTGTCAAGAACAGACGTCACAGCGAATTACCAATTCGTCACAGATGAAACGACGATTTGATAGAAAAATTTAGTCGAGACATGCAGTTAAAACAATTTCATAAATCACGCATATTGAATAAATATAGGAATAATGAATGTCATGAAACATTTTTAGTAGAAACAATATTTATCCTACCGCAACCCAAATTCGACGACACCTAAATTCGACGATGTTCTATTTGTATTGATTAAATGGATGATTATTGTCTTGGAATCATTTCAAAGTAATACAGCCGAGTTAAAAATTATTATTTTGTGCTATTAAACATTTCATTATTTCTTTCATTATTTGCTAAATATTGCTTCATGTAACCGTAACATCGTCGAATTTGGGTCACACTGGGATAATATTTCAGCTCAAACTATCATGCATATTAAAATTTATGGCCATGCAAAGTACTGGAATACTTTTCGTATAAAAGCTTAATTTAAAGTGATATTATGGGCATCTAACAGTTTATATGTGTCTATCGCAACCTTTGTTTATTTTTGGTGTTTTCACTTTATATACACTTATATTTGTTAACTAACTAAAACAATATCCCGGAAAAAGAAAAATAATGCATTTGAATATCAACCGTACTTTCGTTTTGACAACTGACGACAGAAATAATTCGATTAACGATGTGAATCCTAATAGTTTTAGTGCAGATTCATTCATACGACACAAAGACACTATTTTTATGGATCATTTCGCCTTAGAGGACTGGATGAGTCATGTAAAATATCGAATATAATATATATATAAATATAAAAATATAAACAACTGATAGCAAGATGAGTTGCAGATTATTGGTCAGTAACCACATTTTAACTAACTCTTTTGATCTGTTATTTCTTTACAGTTCAATTCAACAGTGAAATATGCCCATAATATCACTTTAAAGTAAACGAAAATAACCAGAAAGCGAATCATACAATATTATGCCGTCGGTGGTTTAAACTGTTAGCTATTTACATATTCTGAACATCTCTCAAAGCCAATTGGGTAAACAGATTAATATTTTTACCAGATTTAAAACTTATTAGAATATTTATCAACAGGCAAAGTAACTACAATGGAATGTTGAATTTACAATCACCTGAAAAAGAAGTAAAATACCTTAATTTTAAATCCGATGTCCTAAAAAAACATTATGTGTGGATAACTCAGTGTCTCTTATGGTAAAATATGAAATACCAATACAGAAAACAAATTTGCTGTAATAATTCTTTTATAAAACAACAAAAATAAAACTTTTTAAGCGGTATTAATTATATTTAACATTATAATGACTTTAAGAAAAGAAACACTTGGATTTTTCAAAACACAATAAATCTTTTTGAAATTGATAAAGCAGATTTGATAAAATACCATAAAATTGTCAAAAGCATTGAATGGAAAAATGGAAAAATAAACTAAAATAAAACACAAGGGATGCTTAGTAAATAACATAACATACAAAAAGATTCACAACAGGCAATAAATCCCTTGTAATAAAACAAAAATCTGGAGGGTGCAAACAATTTGATAAATCATCCAGACATTAACCAAAGAACCATCTTCAACAAACCAGTCAAATTAACTATTGACACCAAACTTAAAAACTTCCAATATGAATACTTCATGCACATATTAACAAACAATACTTAGCTTTATTAATGCAATCCCGTTACGTCAATATTGTGTGGTTTGTTTTATATGAACTCAGACACGAATACTCACGTGTTCTAGGATTGTCATTTCATTGAACATTTGTGGATTGTTATCGAAAACTTTATTTACAACAAGTAAGAACAAAATTTAGCAATAATTTCATTCTGCAACTAACCCTAAGCTGAATCAAACAAAGAACACGTTACAAACTCCGTAGTATTATTTGCTAAATATGTCATCTTTGAGTGAAAACGGGAAAAAGCAACACTACAAATCGATGCCTTTATATCTTTTGTTTATAATATAATTTAACTCGAGCAATTAATCACGATAACAAAATAAACTACGCATGTTTAATACTCGATGGGCGCATTGATGCTCAGTTAGTGCACCTTTTTGTTTTTGTTTATTGTTTGGTCTAATCTTTATCAATGTACGAACATGCGTGTATATACTGTTTATTAAATTAAAAGAAGTATGTCTTATGTACTATCTATCTCTCCGTGAATACGATCTGTTATATGTTGGTAGACAATTATAGTTTAATTTCAATGACATGCATGATACTATTATTGAATTCTCAAATTGAATTTTCCGAGTGAGTGCCGTATCTACATTTTAAGTATTGTATTGTTTATGTTATGTGTGGATCGGAACACGATTTTGCACCAGAGTAAGGTCAAAGGCCGCAAAAAAGACGAGGTCAATGGTCAAAATTCAGCATTCGTTCTTTCACTTGGTCATGCTGTATATACATTTATATATAAAAAAACTTATGGTAAACTAAAGAAGATGCCAAGAGCCATATTGCCTTCTTGAGCGGCATACTTGGAGATAAATAGTCAAAATGCACAATGTGTGTCAAGGATTTAATCACTCTCAGTGTTAGCTCTTTATATTTGTTTCATAATTTGGTAAAATGATTCATTGATGCAATCTGACTTCACATAATTATTTTGATTTTAATACTTACTCTCTATATTCACTCTGGCATTGTTTTGTTCGTTTATTTGAACAAATCAAAACTGTTTTTTTTATTTGTTTAATTGTGACAAACTGATTCTGTAATTTATATACAAGTAGATGATATTTGTTGGATTCGGTGGACTATTGATTTTGATTCACGAGTGATCATAGAAAATAATATTTTCACGAGTGATCACGAGTGAATTAAAATCGATATTCCACCGAATCAAACAAATTTTCATTTTATTGTATGCTTCTTTTTTTCACAGTATATATAAATTGTTTAAGAATTTAGCTTAAGAATTTCGCTGGGATAATGGCGTTATTTCGTAAAAAAATGACGTCATTTCACAGTAAACTGTGAAAATTATTGATAATTTTCACTGTTAAATCTCACTGTTTGCAACAGTGAAATTATCAGTTTTAATTCACTGATATTTCTCTATAAACCACCGGAAAGCATGAAATAAATGTATAATTAATTTTTATTCTTGTTGTATTCCTCCGAGCGAAAAAGTAATTTAACATTATACCGGTGCACATCTTTTTATGTACATATCATTTAGTTTCATATAAACCATAAAACCTTCAGTTTTCACGTAACGTTTAGCACATATGCCTCGGAGGAATGTCAGCCATTGTGTTCCATGTCACCAAATGTCTTCGGATAGCTTTTACATTCAATTAGATGGATTATGTTTTGGATTGACATAACGAAACGTAACTTTGTCAGGACCCATGAGTTCCTTGTCCTTATTGTTCAACAACGAAGGTTAGAATTGTGTGTGAAATATAGTTATACACACTAAAAATCAACATTACGATATTTGCCTTTCCCAAACACCTTGAACACATGGCAGTTTCCCAATCGTGTCCAATCAAGGAATTATTATACCTTTCACCATAACACCGTTCTTACACAACACCGTATACGACTTGATTGAAGCACTACGAAAACATAATATTTTATCTTCTGAATTTTTATATAGACACTTTGCAATTTTTAATCTGTCAATCATTTGACCACTACGCAGTAATGAAGTGGATATAGCGTTCGTCTAGCGATCGGCAAGTCACGGGGAAGCGTTCTTTAGATAATCCTGGAAACGGACTCTCGAGCGTTTCAAACGAGCCTTTGGCATGTTATGTCATCGAGCTAAACTAAATAGATTTAAACTTATCTTGCAGACATCAATCTGGAAATCTTTTTTTTTCCGTTACAGCTCCATTTTTCCTTTCACAGAAGCCGGTGAAAATAAACCTAAATCTTTCCATTCTTCTGTGAATTGTACTTGATTCATATGAGTCTCGACGACTATCAGTCGTTGCGCCGAGAAGAAAATACGAACTTATTTCATCACTGGTTCTCTGTTGTCCTCAAACTTCAAACTACAAATCACATCAAATCACAAGGCAGTGATTTTGTCTTTGTATTATAAGAAACCATATCTATCGTTGGCACACTTCGAAGAGATTTCAATGTAACACCTGTCATTGTTATTAAAGTTTATTGAGACTTTTATTTTCTTAACTTATTTTTTCCAAGGCATCATAACATACTCTTAATCAAGAGGTTGTTTTTGTGGTGCTTTAACAAAAAATGTGTAATTCTGAAATCGTTCTAACATTAAAAATATCTTTATCCATCAGGTCGCGAATCACATTAACATTTCTTTGTTTATGGATTACTTTGCTTATCGAATGATGTGAGGCAGCAAAAAGTAAGTCGCAGTTAATATGATTCTCATGTCTTAAAAGCACAGTTACTTAGTACATTTCTCTTTCATTGTTTATTTGAAAGTTGCGAATTCCTTAACATTATCACTCGTTTCTTCTTAATTTCTTATTCCAATCAACTCTTAATCCAAGATATTTTTTATATTTGTGCATGACTTTAAACTGCCTAATGTTGGCATATATTCAACTAACTTATTGGATGTATTTTAATGTCACGAAATCAAACTCTTATTTCCAGACGCAACTTAAGTATTTATGTCATTTCAATATATTCTGATTAAAACATTTCATGATAAAAACTAATCGAAATGAGACTTTTTAGTATTCCAAAGTCAGTCTTTAGTTGAAATGTATCAGCGAACTGCATATGTTTCCGTCGTGGTTACCGTTTATCGCTCCCTGGTTATACCATCAAATTAATTACTTGAAATAACTAATATAATAATCCACTCTTGTTTGGAACAGTGTTTGCTCCGAAACCCATATATGATTTATATTGGTGTAGAAACTCAATGGTTGTTGTTTATTTCCAGACAGAAATAAACCTTCTTTGTATTTACTGTGAATTTTCTCAAATTCTTGCATCAAATGCGATTTTTAGTGTTGTTCGTGAAAACCGTTCGAATACTTTGTGTCACATAAGTTTCGTTGGTGAACGTTATTGACTGCGAAGTTTCGAACTTTCGAACTTGAGCAATCCGTTGCAAAATGACTTCCCAATATCTAACGCAACCTTCTTACACTAATCACTCCAATGTTGTTGTTTTCTTATTTGCCTTTGAGAATTTTCCGTTGACGTCATTGCATTGGATTTGGCTATGTTTTCCTTTATAGGAGTTTCCTTCCCGACTTGGTATTGCGGTATTTCTGTAAATTATTCCTGATGTGGCATTGTCATTGGTGTTGCTCTTCTTCATTTTCTCTGGTACAATGTATTGTCGTGAGTTAATCAAGCAAGAATAATTTAGTGCGTAACACAGACACAAACAGTCAGATCTATAGTGTCGTGAAGAACTTTTAAACTTCGAATGAGTGTTTCAGCTATATTCATAACGTTTTATTATGTTCCAGTATTATAAATTATTTTATGTTCGTCATCAAAACGCTCATTCAAATTTTTGCTATATCTTAAATGCATGTATTATTAATTGTAAAGTGGGAGGCCTGATTTTGCACATAACGCATAACATGTTTATAAACATCGAAACGTTTGTCCTTCGGGGTTTTTTATACTTAAATTACACATAACACGTTTAAACGACACCATGACTAGGTCAACGATGCCCAGTCGCTCGTGTAGAGACAAGGTCTATTGATAACACACTCTTGTTTAAATACTCAACATCAAAACAAGCCACTAGAATCACCATCACCACATTTAATGAACCATTTTAACATGCCTAACACAGCAAGACAGTTTGGGCAGTTTTGGTTTTCAATTCAGTTGTTTGATTTTGTAAATACTTTTCCACTTCTTCCCCGATGCCCGGTGCCCAAACCATATGATTGCGATTTATTATTTGTTTCATTCTGTAACAGGTTGAAAAACTTTGTTTGTTTTTTCCGAGCATTTCTGAAAGTTTCAGAGAGGGTTATTTCCATTTCACGGTTGAATCCTATGCATGCTATATTAATAAATATTGTATAATCTCAAAGAATATATCCAATCAAATTGGCGCAAAGTTTTATCGATGCGGTGTTGAAATGTGTGCTTTTTTGAGGTTACTAGCAGGCATTTAAAATTTTCTGGAAATCGACATAAGACATAGCGCAAAAAAGCATGCATTCGGCAGTAATTTAAGACATTATGTATGTGTTTTAAGTTTCCGATAGCACTTCCGATAGCAAACGTCAGTAGCAAAGATAAAACAAAGTGCATTTTCAGAAAAACAAGCTATAAATTATTGGGGCAATAATCTTTTGTTTGTGGGATCTGAGTGTTGATGTATTTTCGTTTTACAATAGAACCAGTCGTCCTTACAAATACTTCATAAAATTTTGGATTTCGCTATTAGTAGTAGTTGATGAAAAACTGGCGAACGACATTTGTGAATAAATTCTACCATCAGACGTTTGGGTTGGTTTATAGTTTACTTTTTTTCATTATATGAAATATTTAATACAAGAGTAGTTTGTTATGAAACAACAAAGTCAGAGTTCTTGTTATTTTAATTTCAAGCGAGACAAAGAAAATTTCCGACTTGAGTAAGCCCAGAATGAAGAGAACATTTACTTGACTATATCTGCGAATGGAACTTCTTAAGGAAAATTCGCACCCATCAAATAATTAAAACGAGATGTTCTGCAAAAACAGTCTCTAACTAGAAATGAGGCGGCAGAGGCCGACCTGTATCACCACGCTGTATGTTTGACCTAGGGGCGCCCCAGGGTTGATAATGGGTCCATGCATAGTTGAGATTGACCGTATTGTCATAAGAAATGTTCAGTACAAATTTGAAGAAAATCGGTGAAGAAATGAACAAGTTAATGTAAAATAACCTAAAAAATGAGTGAAAATCTCTGACCCGGCGCCACCCCAACCCCCTTAACTTTTGACCCCGGGGTAAAATAAAAAATCCAAATAGTGCACTGTCGCAGATATGCACATAGCTACCATGTGTGTACGTTTCAAGGTTCTAGTGCTAATAGTGTAGGATGAGATAGTGGCCACGACAGACAGACAGACGGCGGAGATAACCACATTATAGATTTCAAAATCTAAACGCGGACCCTAAGTTCAAGGTCAAGGTCACAGGGGTCAAACATTTTATTCGCATGAAAAGGTCTTGTCCATATACACATGCGTACCAAATATGAAAACAATGTCTGAAGGGACACGGACGTTTGAATCGCAGTCGCAGATTTCGAAACCTGAACGCGGACCCCAAGTTAAAAAATGTCATGCGCATGGAAAGATGTTGTCCAGATACACATGCGTACCAAATATGAAAGCAAAATCTGAAGGGACACTGTAGGAATGATCATTTTTCGAATCGTGGTCGCTGATTTCGAAACCTGAACACTGACCTCAAGTTTAAGGTCAAGGTAACATGGGTCAAAAATTGTATGCGCATAGAAAGGTGTTGTCCAGATACACATGCATACCAAATATGAAAGCAATATCTGAAGGGACACAGAAGTTATGAGCCTTTTTCGAATCGCGGTCGAAGATTTTGAAACCTGAACGCTGACCTAAAGCTTAGGTCAAGGTTACAGAGGTCAAACATTCATTGCGCATAGAAATGTGTTGTCCAGATACACATGCATACAAAATATGAAAGCAATATCTGAAGGGACACAGTAGTTATGAGCCTTTTTGGAATCGCGGTCGAAGATTTTGAAACCTGAACACTGACCTCAAGCTAAGGTCAATGTCACGGGGGTATAAAATTGTATGCGCATGGAGAGGTGTTGTCTTGATGCACATGCATACCAAATATGAAAGCAATATCTGAAGGGACGCAGTAGTTATGAGCCTTTTTCGAATTTCGCTTGCAGGAAAATCTCTGACCCGGCCCCACCCCAACCCCCATTACTTTTGACCCAGGGGTCAGATTAAAATTCCGTCGCTGTCACCGTCGCACATATGCTCATAGCTACCATGTGTGTAAGTTTCAAGGTTCTAGTGATAATAGTGTATGAGGACATAGTGGCCAGGACGGACGGACGGACGGCGGAGATAACCACATAGTCCACACTTTTTCTCCGGAATGCGTGGGGATAATTATTTATCCTTTCCGTTCGTTATATCTGAAAACAACTGTTTGAATGTCTTAATTGAAAGAAAATATGGTTGTTTGGGACATGAAAAACCCCTACGGAATCAGGGTGTGTTTTAAAAAAATCTTTTGAAAATAAGAATGTCACAAACAATATTTGGTATAATTAGGATCAGATGCAAAAGGAAATAGTTTGACACAATACGATGACTGTAGAGACAAGATGATAGCACAGTAACAGATATACCAATTTTATGATAAAATATTGCACTCAATTATATGTTTATAACATACTTTTAAACATATCATGATTAATGATATGTTAATGGGTAAAATGACCAAAAAGACATAACGATTTAATCACCGATATACGTATTAATTATGCTAAAAATTGTTAGCATTATCTTTGCGTCCGATTTTGGTTATATCATTTTACCAATTTCTTTGACTCACAACTTAAAGGGATCTTTTCACGCTTTGGTAAATTGACAAAATTGAAAAAAGTTGTTTCAGATTCGCAAATTTTCGTGTTAGTTATGATATTTGTGAGGAAACAGTAATACTGAACATTTACCATGGTCTAATATAGCCATTATATGCATATTTTGACGATTTTAAAACCTAAAAATTATAAAGCGTTGCAACGCGAAACGATTGAATAATTTGGAGAGTTCTGTTTTTGTCGTTAAATTTTGTGAAACTACGAAGATTGCTTATATAAGGTATAAAATACTTCAAGAATATGTACTCGGCGGAATAGCTCAGTAGGCTAAAGCGTTTTTACATCAGGACTCTGGCAGGACTCCAGGGGTCACTGGTTCGAAACCTGGTCCGGGCAATGTTCTTTTCCTTTTTTTGATTTTATTCTTGATTTTTTACTGGAGCTTTTACGATCCAATGTTTACATTTATCGATATAAAGCATTTAATGAATAAGTTAAAAAATGCCAAAATCTGTGAAAAGGCCCCTTTAAACAACCGGGTGAAGCCTTTAGAAACGACTTTTTTTTCTCATTATATGTATCTCGTACCATTTAAAGGTGTATATTCATTGTTTCCTGTAATGGCCTTACTGCAAACAACTGATTGATTAAATACACCATGCAGCGACAATGTCGACGAGTATGTTGGTAAGTTTAACCTAGTGAACGACTGGTCGTAGTAAGTAAAGTACTTTTTAAATTAACCATTTTTGTATTTAAAATGTGTAAAATGTTTGCTTGCCATAGATTTCAAACCTACCATAACACGCATTATAGTATCTTGAAATCCCTCAACATCTTTATCAATTGGGACAAGATGGAATATCAATAAATATCTTTTGTAAGAAATCGTGTTTTAACCGTGAGACATAGGTCGATACGAGTACATGTATGTCTTTTGAGCTATGAAGATACACACAATCCTTAGATATATAAATATTTACAAGATAATACATTATTTGCCCTCAAACGAAGTCATTTGCGGAATTTGTTTTAAAGGTGATCATTTAATGAACAAGTTTTGTATACGAAAGGCTGTTCTGTTTTTTATAACAAAAAAAAAATACGTTTCCTATTTACAAAACGTTTACACATATTATATATTATTTTACAAAAAGGTGGAAGTATTTTTTATAAAAGTACGATGTTTGTACAAGACTATCGTAGCAATAAGAAAAGATTCGTTACTGTATGAAATTGTGTTATCAAGGTCCAGAATAAACGGGTTTTCCCGGATTTTAAACACGGGATGGACAGAATGTTAATACACCAATAAGAACTTTGTTTTTGCAAGTACCCCAAGTCATTGAAATACATTTGCAAAACTCTTTATTGCATAAAAGACAGTTTTTCTTGCAGTTTGTGTTGATAGCTTAATTCAAAAATAAATCATTCAAAACGTCTGGTATCGCAGACAAAAGTCCACGTTTCGTGAAACATAACCATGTACATAAAAACAGTTGACATAGAATTTTTGTCCAACACCACATGATAATTTAATAAAGTAATTCTGATGTATTTCACATTGCCATACGCAGAATAAAGAATTGTCTTTTAAGCACTAGTGAACATTCGTAAGATTTTTTTTAAGTTAGTAGAAAAAAAGAAAACTATCCAGTGTGTGTAAATCAATTAACGTTTTATTTGGGACCCAAAAAAGTAACGTGATCCTGCACCCTGGTAAGGCTGGTATTGTTAAAAATACTGGTCTCGCTGTCCGAAAAGAGCTCATCAAAGATTTACGACATTTAAAGGAAAATAATACTTTGTGCAAATGTGCTTTATTTTAGAGTATACATAAAATACAAGGAAATCATTCTAACAAGCAAATGTTTGATACATGTAACTTTTGAAAATTTCACTTAAATTGTCCATTTCAATTTAATTTAAAAATTTATTTAAATTTAAAATCAATTTAAATTTAAAATTCAATTTGAAATTTCAATTTCAGTTGGTAATATTGCATCACACGCCGAACATGTCATATCAATAATGTTGTTTATCGTTTGGCGCGTAGCATTATGTTTAACACTAGAGATGTGAAGGATTCGCAAGCGTGTTTACAACTGGATTGTGCATAATGCTTATTTGTGTAATATAATTTTGTTTGGCAGTATGATATGTTTTAAGGCTACTAGGCGTTGTGTGTGGTAATGCTGCTAGCATTGTAATGCTAGCGATCAGGTAATTTTAAAAACATTGTTTAAAGATCCCTTTTTTTAAATTTTACTATACATAACCTTCATACACTCAAAATACATAAAACGTTCTAATTCGTTTTATTTTTTATTCACAAATGCAGCAAAGAACAATTGAGCATAACCAACGAAATAATATATTGCGATAATTATCACACACGATATCGAGATTCCTACTTTTATATACCCCCAAAACATTATAAGTGTCGTTGATAACGAATATCTCACAATATGTATGGCATATAGCACACTACAGTGTATATACTAATGGAATTAAAAAAAAAAAACTTAGATATCCGAACAATGTAGATTTTATATTTTCGCCGATAATATCCAATCAAAGCCCCGTAGAAAGCTGTATGTTGAATTGTTGCGCGGATTTTGAATGCCTTTTAAGCTAGGAAGAATTACTGATACGCTAAGGGATAGTTAATCGATACGCTGGAATTCTTCCTTTACTCCTTTTCGAGTAGAATAGGACGAATTCAAATATTTTAAGAATAATACAATTTACGCAGCTAAAAAGGTAAATCATTGCGAATTTTTTTTAGGATGAAATATTTCTTCCTTATGAAGATTTCAGGTTTATTTAGAAATAAATACATCCTCCATATGAATAAATTAATCAAATCTTCCTTAGATATAAATAAATATTCTTGAGGAATACATAAATATTCCCCAAGAAGAATTCTTGACTTTAGAACCTGATGGTAAGCAATAAAACATGTTATCGAATCGATGAAAATAGCCAGAATATTAATGCAGGTAGATGTAAAATGAATGGCTTCATACTATAAATACATGTCAGTATTTAAATCGCATCTATTTTTTGCAATGAATAAGGCAGTAGCATCTATTACCAAACACGTGTTCTCTTGAATAGCGCAGTAATATATAAAATTACTGACAGTAAAGAAGTAGTTCCAAATATTCAATAGTTCTATAGTTTATTTTTAGATGTATATTTATCTATACGTAAAGCAATCGGGTTTCATATTTATTTTCTCACAGCCTTAAAGACGTAGATCGTGTCCATTCATATGAAAATATCTAGCATCAAACACGCTTTTTAATAATGATCCAAATATTAAATATCACGCTATCTTGAGGAACAATTTTGAACATTCCTCGATGTATAAAAATGCAATTGCGTCATCATGAAGTCTGGTTATCATAGTATTGAAAGTTGTTTATCTTCTATGAATCCAGAAAAAAACATAATTGCTGAAAAAAATACATAGCAAATTTGTATGGATATATCCCTATAAGTGGTCTGATGTAGAGGTTTTCTTGTAGCGGTGATATAACATGTATCCATGTTGAAAGCAAAATTATGATTGAAGAAAATATTTTATTGTTGGCAACATATTTAAGTCGACTCCGTTCTAAAAAATATCCATTCAACAAACCGGTTAATTCGTTACTTGTTTACATTTATATTTTGGATTGCTTTTCACTAGGGATGCATTCATACACCATTAAGACGAAGTACTATGTGGTAATGAAAAGTGTTCTCGAGGGACTTGAACAAGTATATAAAAGATTTCGACATTGACAAGACACCATTTGAAGACAAGGGTCGTTCAAAAATGGAGAAAGCGGTTTTAGTCCGTTTCACGTTGATAACTGTAATCCTAGGCGTTGTTCCTATAATGGGGTATTCTATTTTTAATGTAACGTCTCTCAGAAAAACGTTATTTGTCAAGAATGAGTATGATAAAATAGCTCGACCAATGAGAGATCAATCGAATGCAACATCCGTTCACGTTTCGCTTAACATTTTTGTGATTTATGACGTAGACGAGGTGACACAAACACTAAAGGTGTCAGGATCTCTTCTTCTAAATTGGGTGGATGAAAATCTCATGTGGGAACCGGATGATTTCGGCGGAATAACCACCGGTGTGTATCCACAAGAGTACGTCTGGAAGCCTGGAATTGCACTGAAAAACACGATTGATGATTTCAAAACACTTGGGGATCCAACGCTGAATGTCATCGTTTCCAATCAAGGGATCGTCACGTGGGAACCATTTCATGTAAGTTATTTGTTGTGTTAATGCATGAAACAACACGAGGTAATGTGTTTTTCAAATACTTTCAGTTATTGTTTACACATCCGTCACCAACGCTGGGTGAAACAATACTATTAAGAAATTGATCATCAGCGCTAATGAAATACTATTGTTAATTGGTCTTTTCAATTTACAGATTTTTACTTCTCGGTGTGCGTTTGATATAACGTATTTCCCATTCGACAAACAAACGTGTGAATTACGGTTTGTGACATGGGCTATACATCTGACGAAATACGTATCATGGGACCAGACACTGGCCCGTCTGCTAATTGGCAGGAGCTCATCAATAACCCAGAATGGACTCTTGTCGAAGTCTCCGAAAGTAACTTCTCAAAACCGAGGCATATGATGGTATTTAACCTTCACCTGAAACGAAAACCAAGGTACATCGTTACTTATATTATACTTCCGTTGCTAGTGTTGATCGCACTTAATGGATGTGTTTTCCTTTTACCGGGTCAGAGTGGCGAAAAAACAAGTTATGCCATCACAGTTTTCTCTCCTTTGTTGTCTTCTCTACCATCGTATAGGAAACACTTCCAG
Organism: Dreissena polymorpha; assembly: GCF_020536995.1. Lineage (NCBI taxonomy): Eukaryota > Metazoa > Mollusca > Bivalvia > Myida > Dreissenidae > Dreissena > Dreissena polymorpha. The sequence goes on along the minus strand of NC_068361.1, from coordinate 24,339,248 downwards.
TGAACTCAGAGAACGTTTGCTACCTATCCGTTTTTGTAACCATGCAAATCATCGAGAGTGCTGTTATAACCATTGTCACCATCTTATTGGTTCGGCTTGAAAGCTGCACTGGCCATATTCCGAAAGCAATTATAAGTATTGCAAACTGCTTCGACTCCTGGAAAAATAGACCCATCAAAGACGTTCGCTCTAAAAAATCGAATGTTCTTTTAGAAAAACAGAAATTGACAGCTTTAAAAGATTTTAAACATTCCGTTGACTCAGAGGATACTGCCACCATTTGTTCTGACAAATTGGACAAGGGTGACATGAGTGGGATAATCATTCAACTGGACTGGTTGTTTTTCTTTGCATTTTTCTTCTTTAATGTTACTTGTACCAGTGTTTTCTTTGGGATGGTATATTGTAAGCATAAATATAGTGCGAGAATACTTGCAGCTTAACTTAAAGTTCATTCTGATTCCGATTAGATGCTCGCCACGCTTAGCAATTTTTTGTCATTTGTAAATGTGTTAAAAATCAACCACACGTTCATGTTAACAACAGTTATTTCCGTGTTAAAGTTTAAAATGTAATAGTACCTTATTTAGTGGTATATGTTCCTGTGAAGTTTAAAATTTATTGGCTGAATAAATTTCGTTCTCAGTGAAAATATCAAACTTTTCGTTCCATTTGCTACGACTGTTTATATGAGCGTTTGTCCGTCTTTTCTCAAACTTGAAGACATTATCACGAGAATAACATATAAATCAAACGTGATGATCGGACTAAGAATGACAAAGTATTTTATCAGAGGGCAAAAGGCGTGTGACTTATTAAAAAATAGACATACCTGTACACTCTATACTGCAATTACGTTTGACAAGTATGTAAGATTGAAACACGAAACCTAGTCAACGCATACACAGTATTGCGAAATATCTGCACTGCATTTGTTTTCATCAGGTCAACAAATGTTGAATGTTACAAAAAAATCTTATCTTAATACTGATGACAACGTAATGTTTTAGTATGTAACAATTCATGTACTGATAAAGGGCAACATGGTAATGGTAAATTTTTGTCAGGCGGCTATGGCTTGTCCTCGAGTCGTTTTAGGGCAAAATATATACATGTGTTGCATAGATAATACATAAAAATAAAATGACATAAAACATACGACAACAAATGATAAAATAATGATAAAAGTTTGGGTCACCACCTAAAACTCACTTGAAGTCTTCTCGTCCAATCAATATCAGCTCATGCATCATGAACCATTTAAATAATATGTAAAAATACACAAATTAACTTAGGTTTCCAAATTGTAACTGCTATTGTATAAAGCTAACAAACGTTTTTATTGTGTATGGCATTTACTTGAAAAAAGAAATGCTCTTAAAGAAGTGATTGAAAGCTATAATAACGAAAGGCTTAAGCAAAAGTTAAAACTAGTCCGGGTCTCCAAAACCTTTGACAATGCATATTGTTCCATACACAAAGCGTGTGTACGGTTTTTATTGTGACTGTTATATCATATATATATATATATATATATATATTAGTGAGCTTAATTGTATGACGTCATCATACACTAATGTTAAAATTAATACTTTTATTGCTAAGCACACAAATTGAGAATGTTTCATAGCACATGTTGTTATTTAATAGCACTGTCGTTATCAAATATAAGTACCAACGTTGCCATCGGAAAAAATCTAATAAACAATATGTTTAAACGACAGCATTGATTATGATCAAATTGAACGGGTTCAGCAATTAGTTTGTATTCATCTTCCCATTAGGAATCGCAATGTCTATGAGCAGAAATTGATTACATTTCCCGTACGGTAATGTACCCCTATTGTCAGTGCTTCTCGCGCCATCGATCAGAATTAACAACCGATGGCAATTAGTCGCTGTGCGTAATTACAGTTCATTTATCCGCGATTATATCAAAGAACAATTAGAAAGCTTTGTACCACGTAGAATTATTTACTATCAAGGCCAATTATTACGGTGTAGTATTCTCGAAGTTTCTCTACAGTACTAAATTCCGGTTTTAATCACATATGAAACGAAGGAGTACCATAAGCGTAAACTAGCGTCATAAAATGGATTACTTATGTGTTATGGTTTTCGGTAGTTTACTAGCGCCAACGGTATCGTCATATTCCCTACATAATGTCACGTCACTACGTAAGACGTTATTTCAAACAAACGAATATGACGTCATATCGAGGCCAATGATGGACCAATCCATAGCGACAATTGTCCATGTGTCTCTTCTGATCTACGTCATATATGACGTCGATGAGGTGATGCAGACGTTGAAGGTCTCTGCGTCTTTACGACTAAGCTGGCGTGACGAACATTTGGTCTGGAACCCGAGCGACTATGACGGCATACAGACGGGCGTCTACCCACAGAACAGCGTCTGGAAACCGGATGTGTCTGTCAAGAACTCTGTTGATGATTTCAAGACGCTGGGAGACCAGACACTCAATGTGATCGTCACGTCCGATGGGATTGTCACGTGGGAACCCTACCAGGTTGTTTTAACTATACAATATGCTTTGGTGTTTGTTTTTTCCTTTAAAAATGTGTTTTAAATAATTATACGGATAAACTTGCCATAATTTTCTACTAACGATGCCAAACCTATTCGAATGCTGGAATATTCGATTTCCTATAATTTATGCTTAAATTATATATCTATAAGTGAACAGGTAAAATGGTTCTTCGATCTTTGAAGAAATCGCGGGAAATCATTACAGTGGCGCTACCTTAATTCACGATTGATTGAAGCAACAAAAAGTGAAGGTTAACATAGCCTCCGGGTACGGGTGAATTTGAATGGTAATTTTACCGATATTGTCTGGTTTATCAACTGTATAAGATGCTTGGGAAATAGTTTGATATATCGACACTGAACAGATCTATATTTTTGTATTTTAAATATATTGCCTCGTTTCAGATATTCACCTCCCGATGCAATTTTGACATCACGTATTTTCCGTTCGACAGGCAGGCCTGTAAAATGATATTCGTGACATGGGGATACATGGCGTCTGAAATCCGCATTTGGGGACCAGATACAGGGCCGGCGGCACACTTAGAAGATATTTTACATAACCCCGAGTGGGATCTAGTTGGCGTCAGGACCCGAAACTTGACAGAGCCGCGCCCCATGATGATTTTTGACGTGCATCTGAAGCGCAAACCAAGATACGTTGTTCACAACATTATCCTGCCGCTAATCGTTCTTATAACGTTGAACGACTGTGTGTTTCTGTTACCGGAACGAAGTGGCGAGAAAACCGGATACGCAGTAACCGTGTTTCTCTCCTTTATGGTGTTTGCGACGATCGTTCAGGCGACCCTTCCGGCTAATTCAGAAAACGTATGCTACCTATCTGTGTTTGTCACCCTACAAATAGTTGAAAGCGCTGTCATAACGATAGTTTCCATCTGCCTTGTCCGAATCGAGGGTCGCCGCGACAGCGTACCGGAATGGTTATCGTCGCTTATCACGTGCTCCACGTGCATGAAATGCATCAAGTCAGTCCAGCGCTCCTCGAATATCACGAAGGGTGACGGCGATCGATTTCCGGAGCAAGGAAAGTGCGACAAAACCACGGTGGAGTCGGTCTATAAAGACGAATGTCAAGATAATGGAGACGGTATTGGCAAAGAACGGGTAGAAGCGGAAATTCTTGACTGGGGCAAAGTTTCCTTGCGGCTTAACTGGTTTTTCTTTGCTTTGTTTGTCGTTTTCAACATTTCCTCGATTTGTATCTTTATGACCATGCTCTACGGGAATACGGGTGGTCAGTTACCCTAAGTCATCTGCCAGTTTTATGTTTCCCTAATAATTGCTCGTTTCGTTTTTACCTTCTGTCCATAATGTAAAAAAATGATCAAACAAGGCTTATTACACATGTATTGCGAAATTAGTAAGAAATTTAAGGGATATGGTATTACCGTAATAGACGGAAGGTAAAGACCGTTATTACCGCATAAATGTTTTAATGGTATTATGACAAATACAACCTGCGATATTCAAGTTATATGTAGAGGATTATCGTAGATAAAAGCCTCCTCACACATAGACGAATCCATATGACGAAGCCTGGCGAAAAGGGTAAATTTATGAATTCTAGCGAATTCTTGCCGAAATTGCTTGAAAACGTGTTGCATCGTGTAATATTATAACGAAAGGTGAACGTAGAGGAACTATTTGGTGCGAATGATTTACGAAGTTTGACGAACAGTTACTGCAATTCGCTAGAAAGCGTTAGGTCGCGCAAATAATATTCGTTCTCTCGGTTAGCGATTAGGAGCTATTAAGAGCGTTAAGATACGAATGTAAGCGCAACCGTGCGCATAATTGCGCATATCGCCAAATATTTCCGAAACGGTGTTTCTGCATCCGGGCGTTTTGATATAGACTTACTTTTTTCCGACTCGACAATGCGTGTTGATTATACATGAAGTCTTTTTCATTAAAGATTTTGCGTAAATTTCGTGTCTTACTTTTACTATTAGTTCCCTTTATAAGGCCGATACAAAAACAACAATACTCTTTATTAATTTATTCCACTAATATGTTACACTTTATTTCAATATCTAATGTGGCACCATCCTGTCTTGCTATGGCACACATCCCGCTGGAGAGTTGACCCAGTGCTTCAGAGTGTTTCTCACAATCTTGCTTTTTTTATTGCTGTGTTGTGGCCCCTGATATTGACATTCCTGGTACCCTTCAAGTTGCGACCTCTTCTCCATTTCCTAGGAACCAGATCGCCTCTTCTATCATCATGGTTAACCAGTATATTCTGCATGGTGGGGTACCTGATCATCATCAAGTTGTGGAGAATGCAGCATGTCTTTACAATCAGCCTTACTGTGGATGGGCTGTGGTTCATCTTTGTGAGAAGTATCTGAAATTACAGATGACCAGTATTGTTATGTGTTAAAAGTTAACGTGAACAATTCTTTATAAATGAAATTGTTTTGAAAAAGGGTATTGCAGTAAAGTTCCGCTATTAAGACCACTTCGAAGATTAAAAACCTTATGCGTTTTTGACAATATTCAAGTCCCAAATGGTTAATTTATGAATGAAAATGGTCTGATATTAAGACCACTTCGCTATTGAGACCTCTATTTTCCTGGTCTTAATAGCGGCACTTTACTGTACCTGAAATCGGTTGGCCAAAATCCCAAATGCACTTTCTGATACTCTCCTAGCCCTGGATAACCAGTAATTCAGGATGCTTTCGTCTCTTGTCAGGACTCTATGTCCATAGGGTGTCTGCATGTTCTCGCTAAGGCTAAAAGCGTCATCTCCAACCAAGAAATAGGGCATATCGACGATGTCATTTGGAAAGGGCTGTGGGTCTGGAAATCCAATGGAACCATCCAGCACCATCTAAAGGAATTCTGATTCATTATAAATCTTGGCATATCCACTTGAACCGTATCCTGAAAATACAAAAGGATAAGAAATTGTCAGTATACAACTGTACATTGAAAACAGCACTAAATGTATATAATTTATGTAATTACAAAATAATGCAGTTAAATTTATGTAGACTAATACTCACAACCCAGATCACACCATACGAACTTGTCGTCCGAGTCGACAATGACCAGTAAGATGATGCTGAAGAATCCCTTATAATTATAATATAAGGAACCAGAGCTGGCAGGCTTTCTGATAGCTATGTGCGTGCCATCAATAGCAGCAACGCAATTTGGAAAGTTCCAATTCTTGAGGAAATCATCAGCCAGTTGTCTCCATTCTTTAGGTGTAGAGGGGGCTGTCATAACCTCATCAACATATTCTTCACATATAGCATGGCACTCGTCTGTGACCAGTACAGAGAGGGTATTCTCAGTGACCCGCCAGGAATACTGAGTACTTGACACCAGAAACCAGGTGACGTAGTGTGACAGCTAACTTTGGCCCTGGATCCAAGGGCTCCCTGTACCACCGAGTGTGTTGCTTCACGAATCGATGACGAACCTTCGTACTATCGTACATTTAAGTAGGCATGCGGAGGAATTTCTTAAATGTTCCAGGATCTTCACTTCTGAGCTCAACCATGAGCTGATCATAGATGCCAAATTGGCGCCGTCTCCCGGAATGCAGCCATGGTCTTCTCCAGATATTACGTGCTCTGGCTCCTCTTCTCCACCTTAGTCGGCCTCTGAGAAAGCGATGAATGTTTAGTTGTTGCTGGACTACTTCTTGATTGGCCATAGCAGCAACATACTGCAGTTTAAGGCGTTGTATATCTTCCATTTGACGAAGAAATAATGATACCTTCAACATTATATATATGAAATATAGGCATATGTCTGCACAAACTACTAAAACAATCAGGAGCGCTATTATTCGGATGGATTCGCATAGATTCGCCTATCGTAGTTACCCTTCGGATTGATTCGTATACGAGCGTATACTGTTCGTTTTCTGAACGTTAACTTATCGTTATAAATCGCTTAAATGCGTCGGATTCAATTCGCTACAATACGCAAATCCTCGCTATAGTTCGCAAAAGTTCGCAAGCTATCGCAAAGATTTGTTTTCGGATCATCCTCTTTCGCTTGATATGCAAATCAAGTAATCATGATATGCAAATTAGCTGAGAGCTGCGACCTCTAACGCCAGTTGACGAACGCTATGCGAAGACTTTCCGGTCGGCTAACGTATTTTAACGAACAATAGACGAAACTTTTATTCGCCAAACATTTTTGAACATGTTTAAAATTTTCCGACGAACAAAACTAATCGCAACGGACGCAAAGGCTCACAAACACATCCATACGAACACCACCAACGATGTGCAACGTACATATACTAATGAGAACGAATTTTGCTGAAGTCTTATTCGCCACTACACGAAAGTTGACGTCGAGAGACTATCGCCTTTGTGTGAGGAGGCCTTAAATCATTGTTATTGTGTGACATAAGCTAGTAAACACGATTACGAGTAAATTATTAATTAAACGATGGTCGTATTTTATTTCTATTTATAGCTCAATCACTGGAGCGAAATATCTTTGCATTTTTTAATGTATTTTTTTTTCATTTTTAATAAATATATGAACAATGCACATAAGCGAGTAACATCTTAAAGGATTGTTTGAAACTGATTAACTTATAAAATGTTACAAATGCACCATAAGGAAATAATATTGGGTGTTTGTGATTATTCGTTAAATTTTTATCAGTATTGGAACACAATTTTTCAATTAATTCAACGCAAAATAACTCTCTTGTTAGCCATTCTTTTTTCTTTTTTTGGATCGAACTACTGTTTACGACCAATATTTTGTTGTTTTCACAAAGGATATTACAACATCCAAATGGTTTACGAAAACCATTTACAAAGGGCAATATCCTCGTGTATTGACTTCTAAAAGCATTATTTCCCCAGAGATTCAACTTCATCTGTGGTTTATGTGTTATTTTGTTGTAAACAAATATCATTTTAATGACCTATTAAATTCTTGCAAGGCTTTGGATATCGTGTTGTTTTGTCATAAATAAGGATCGAAATAAAACGGAAACGTTAAATTATTAACGTTGTGTTGACTTTCAATTACTTCTATTTAATAACGAATCGAAAACGACGACAGTAATTATGTTTGCGCCTGCTGTTAACTACTCGGTGCATTAACCTTCCGCAAGAAACAAAACATGTATATAAGCATGTCAAACAGCCGATGTATTCAAAATTTAGGACACTGATCTAGCAGGAATGAATAACAAGCGTTTATATGTTGCGCATCCACGTTCATCTTCGCATGTGGTGTCCCGATACATAGCACAATAACTAAGTAAATTAACTTCTCTTTGATTTTTTTTTTGATTTTTTTACAAATGACTACGACAAAATTGCGCACCCAATACCAATGCGGTGTGTACCATTGTTTTCAGCTAGACCTTAAAGTAAAATGTGCTCCGCTCAAAAAGTTGGAAGATATTAATGTTTATTATTGCTTCTTAGTTTTTACAACATTAAGCTCTTCCGCTGAAAAAATAGAACACTACCCTCGATTATCGAAATATTTGTCACCAGATCTTAAGTCGTGTTTATTATTCGAGGCAAATTATTTTCATAAACTTAAATATTTGCCGTCCTGTCGCATCATTTGATTCGAATGATTAACAAGACAATATAAATGATGAATCAATTATTTTCAACCGGAGAACACAAAGTGACGTTTTGTATTGCCTAAGATCAACCGGAACGTCATTTATGATATTCACGAAGGCACACACACGCTAACGTTACCACGATCCCTAGACGTTAACTGGAAGGCTGAAAATCCTATATGGAAACAAAAAGTTTTTGGAGGAATAACTGCTAGCATTTATCCACAACATTACACCCAGAAAGGCCCACTTGCAGTTAACAGTATGTCTACGCTGGACTCTGATGTCATTCCATACATAAGCACACTCTAGACTGTGAGGAGGTTAGTCAGACTCTTTAGTTCATCATGAGCCCATCCCAGGATATCGGTCAGCCATATCAACCAGCCCCTAAGGGAAACGACAACATTCAAGTATACCGTCCACAAAGTATTACAAAGCTGCGTGCAATTACATGCGCTGTAATGGTTGCACGATCACGTGACTTTGTGGGGTTACCCCTTTTAACTTTATTAGATGTAAACACGACGGTAACTGGTGCTTTATTTCAAATAACTTTTAAAAATAATGTTTCTTAAAATTTTTAAATAGTTCATCAAAGACAGGTTTTATGCTGCTTATGGGAAAGTGAAATACATCATAATTACCGTATTTAATAAGCATGCGTTCTTGTTCAAAATTGTGATTTGTACTATACGAGTATGCTTCACACAACTTGAAATGTTGTCACCGATTTCAGACGTATTCAAGAATTTATTCTTATACCTTAAGACAACGGCACAAACTGTAAGAAAAACTGTCTTTTATGTTCTTAACATTTTTGCAAATATATTTCAATAACTTAAGATATTTACAAAAGTAAATTCTTAACGGTGTGTTACATTCTGTACAGCCCGTGTGTGAAGCCCCGGGATGAACCCCTTAAACCCCCGTTGATTTTGCACCTGCTTTTAAAAGGAGATTATACGATTTTTATTTGTGCTTAATTGTAATATATTGATAAAAAATATGCTACAATAACACAAAATAGGCAAGCAAATAATACATAAGACGAATTTCTTAAAATGCAGCAAAGACAGTCTGTTCAGGTTTTATGCTGTTTGCTGTTTGCTACTCATCAGTATCTTAGGGTTGGGAATGAAGCCTTTCGAACTTTAATATATTAAGAAAGGACTTAAATTTAATTTGATTTTCTAAATGACTTCAAATGCGTCAAACTGCGTTTCTGAGTGGTAAATTGTTTTAGAGCGAAGTGAACGGCTCGTTAAAATGAGCGCTGTCAAAAGCATCTGGTGACACATGTACGCTCAGAATGTTGTTATTTTCACTACACCTTAATTAATTAAAAACCTCATCAATAATAGATTTAATTTAATGTATTATTCCAATATTTTGTATCTTTAGTTACATCATTAAAAAGCGTAAATTATTTGCACATAGTTTAATTGCAAAGATGCTGATTTTGTTCTTCCGCTGCAGGAAATATCAATGCTACCAAATTTCATCTGAAAATCCTGGCGTTGTCATGGTACAAACAAGCAAAGACATTGATAAAACAACCTTTTGTTTACCGAAGAACACATGTTTCCGCTTCACGGAAACCGACCGCCCTGTGCCGCAGCTCGCCCTGGATCATCTGAAGCATGGCGCGACTTCTTGCACGACTACGTGCGCTCTGTATTGCCAGCTCGAGGACGAGATTCCTTCCCGTGATAGACTGTATGAGGCATTTTTAATGTTGTAAATTGGTGCTTACGAGTTTTATTTAGCCTGTTATGGTAAATATGTGATGAGTATGTACGTGTGTTTGCAGATTCCTTAATTAATAATTTGTTGCTAGATTTAGATGCCGTTAATTTGCATATTTCCAACTGGGTTAATAATCTGAGATAACCACTAGTGATGTTAATTGTATCTGTCAACATATAAAAGATATCAGTTTACAAACATGGGTTAGTGATATTGATAACTTGCCCAAACTTGATACTTATCGTGTATTTTTATATCAAATTTTGCTTTTGAAACCTATTTAGACATTACTGTAAATGTTATGGGTAAAGTTTGTTTGACTAGAGTTCGCTGTTCTGCACACTCACTAGTCATGAAAGAAGGTAGAAATATTCCAAGGAGCGAACGAATGTGTACAAGGTGTAATATGAGTGTAATGAGAATGAATAGATTTTTTGTGTCCATTATATAAGATTTAAGAAAACTGTTGTAACCTAATATTATCTACATTCGTTTTTTATTATAAAATTTAAGCACATTATGACAACTTCGGATAGGAAGATATTGATCAAACTAGCTAAATTTACTATGGTGGCCTCTGATCTTGTCACAATTAGTATTAATTAAGAATATTTGCATATATTGTTCGTTGTTTTTATCGTTGCTTTTGCGTTGCTTTTGTGAAGTATTATGGTAACCCATGTTAAGCATTTATTTACACGCCATTGAATGTCTTATGCATTTTGTGTGGCTATGTACTAATGTATTTGGCAATAAAATTGACTTGACTTGGTTGAAATGATGTGCAGAATGCATTAGTCAGCCACGCTGGTTACAGATCATGGTCACCAATTCAGGTAAAAAACATCTCCTTTTTTGAGTAGTATGAAATGTTGTTTATGCAGCTTTTAAAACACATGTAATTGCATGTGTTGAGTTGTGCTTGTAAATGAATTGATATTGTTGTTTTATTTTTCCCATAAATGCTTTCCTCCCAAATAGCTGATGCTCCTGTTTTAAATTTGTGCTTGTCTAAAATAGTTCATTACTTTGTTATTTTCTGTTATATACAATATAGCAACCGTTTAAATCATAAACTTCTTCTATTTGCCTTCTGTCCTGTTATGGTTCAACATAATATAATATTGTATTTTATGTTAGTTTCTTGTATATTTTGCTCTGTTTTGTATACTTATGTCATCAATGGACATTATAAGTAATCTAGGATTTTACTTTCTTATTCTTAAAATAATGATTATTGCATACAGCAATTATTTTTATAGCCTAACTTCATCTAATTGCTTATAGGTATTTATGATATGATTGTTTTTGCCATAAGTATGTTTTGCTGCTTATGCAAGTAAATAAACTGTTATCCGTTAAAACTTTCAACAAATTACATTGAGTAGGGGATATAACTACCGTATTAGAGTGGGCAATACGGTTTAAGTTGTCTCCCCTAAGTTAAGAACGTCGGTGTAGTAGTTTCCAGTTGAAGTAAATAAAATTTCCAAATGAATGTATTAGGCTTAGAGCTCATGATAAGGTATATATATATATATATATATATATATATATATATATATATATATATATATTCACACATATGGCCAGTTACGGGGTCTCTGATTTAGAAATAGGTTATGGGGTTCCCACTTTAAATACATGTATCTCCATACCCTTTTTTATCCGATATAAACACGAATTAAGGTATATAGGGGTACCTACTATTATTATTGTATATAAATACGTCATTTATTTAACGTCTTATACAAGGAAATATATAGCGAACTTATTTGCGAGGTATATACAATTTCAATTTCAGACCTGATTGTGGTTTTCGATTTAAGACCTTATTGTGAGATTTGATTGCATTACCTCCCCTACACCCCCCTCATAGTAATTAAAGGAGCCTAGATTGCGGGGTTGTATATAGACCCCGTTTTTTATATTGACCTCGTAAGTACAGTCTGAAAACTACAGAGACCGCGTAACTGGCACTATGTATTGGTATATATATATATATATATATATATATATATATATATATATATATAAATTATATAGTGCGGATGTACCTATTTCCGAAGACTTAAGCCACTTATAATGATGTTCGGAATTACAATCACTTTCAATCAAAGGGAGACAATAATCAACTAGATATGTGCATATGATATACTTTAGTCCAATATAGAATTATATAATAGTCTAACCAAAAAGAAATTATTTACAAAGCATGCGGACAGCCAACTGTTCCTAATTCCGAACATATGTTCGTAATTCCGAACCGAAGTGTTCGTAATTCCGAACATGATGACCTTTTTAAAATAAAAATCCCGATGATTCCATTTAATTGACACAGTTTGAAAAATACCAACTTAGAAACAAGTTCTATAATAAAAACGATTACATGTAAATTCAATAAATGACAAGGTCGTTAAAAAAGTAATATAGAGCAATAGATCTGGAGGTTTCGGTATATTTATATTTTTAAAAACGTCAACGAAACCAAGGATATTAACACGCACTTAGATACTTTACAGTTATTCACGCCCTTTGCCCAGACATATTCAACTCTTTTACCTTTTTACCGAACTTTTCATTTACCAAACTCACTGTCAATTAGTGAAAATGCAAAGAACACTGTAACCCATTACCACTATAGGATTTTTGTTATTTATTCAAATTACACAAAATGTGACAAATAAACATTACATTTGAAAAGTAAATTGTGGGACTGACGGATATAATTACATACGAATATTTTGGCGAAAATCAACCAGTCTCTACTGCGTGTTCTGCTGCAGTGTACGGCGAACTGGGCAGATACCCACTGTATGTTCACAGATACTTAAGAATAATCAAATATTGGTTAAAAATCAAAGACAGTGATAACATTATATCGAGAGTTGTGTATAACGAGGCCCTTAAAGAATGTATTAGTGGGAAGAAAAATTGGGTCACGAGTGTAAAACTCTCCTGAACGAATATGGTTAAACAACATTGGTTTCACACACTTGAAAGATCAGTTTTATTTTTGTACAAAGAATTTAAAATATCATTTGAATATGAAAAATATTTAGATATCTTACCCAAAAGTCTCAGATTTTACTTCTGTAGATTAAGAATGTCATGTCATCCATTAAGAATTCAAACGGGTAGGTTTAGTAATAACCGCATAGCTAGGGAAGAAAGATATTGTTTTTGTTGTAACTCACGTGATATTGAAGATGAATATCATTTTATTTTAATCTGCCCATGTTATACAGATATTAGGAAAAAATACATAAAATCTTATTATCTCAAACGGCCATCAGTATTTAAATTCTTAAGCCTTATGAGCACATGTAATAAAGATGTTCTCATTAAGTTGTCTTTTTTTTGTGAAAGAAGCTCTGATAATTAGGAAAGCCATATTGAATGTTGTTTAAATATCAGCTGATATGTTATGTTCCGCGGGTTCGGTTGTGTGTTTGTTTATCTAATTGCTTATTTGTTGTATGTATATAATCTTCATAATGCAGTACCAGTACCTGCAACAACATGAGGCGAAATTGACATGCGTGCTTGTGTTTCCGCATTTAATGCATATATATTATGTGTTTTTTATTAGTATAATGATCCGTATCGTCTCTAATTTATTATTCATCTTTCACATCTCTCTAGACGACTAAAGAAATAATTAATTTATACTCGTACAAGATGTGAAATATACGTGCCTGATTGTATAATTTGTTGCCATAGTTTAATTTGTGTAATTTTGTAATTTTTGTTGTAGACATTAACAAAAATGTGCACTGTATATCAATATTATTAGCATATTCATCAACATGATATGCGTAAGATAATCCACTCTCAATTTTGTTTACTAGTATTTTACATAAATATAAACAGCATGATAATCTATTGCCACCTGTCACAATATGTTTTAACATTGCGATTGTTTCCAACCACTGTCATGTATTATGTAATACGTTATGTACACTAATTATTATTGTACACCCACTTTCTTTTTCACGTGACCTTTTGAAATGTATAATATAACATGGCTAAGACAGACGATGTACTATGTACAAGTCAAAATAAAGTTCTGTTCTGTTCTGTTCTGTTCAAACCAGGCAGCGTTAATGCCAGAAGTCGCGTTGATGTCATCCACAAGTGTGAAACATAATTTAAGTGATGTAACGTTTATAATTTCAGTAACGTGAAACGAATAAATGTTTCATTTTAAGTCCCCAATATTTAATGCTTAATGGCATGAACATTAAATACATATTAGCTATTTAAATACAAACATCAGTTAATTTGATACTCAATCCAAGTGATTTCGTTTCAAAGAATTATTTTATGTCTATTTTACTCATTTCATATTTCAAATATAGATTATATCTTGCAAAACGCATTGTTGCAAAACGCACACTTTTATTTCTTTAAACTTAAAACAGCCGGGATTCGATCATAAATTTCGTGAAATTATGTACAAAAGCATGAAACTGTATTCACCCGGTATTCGATAATAAATCTTGTGACAACATGTTTTAAAAATTATGTGCTCGTTTCGTTGTAGTGCTTCGTTGCACCCTACTTTGGTCTATGTGAATTACCGTGTCGCTAATGTAGACTCACCACAATAGTTATATCATCCCGATATGTTAATGTGTTTTGCGACTCAATGCGTAAACATCATAACCAGACAGATCCTTTTAAAGCCCCATTAACACTCAACATCAACGAATATTTCATTAATTATTTCGTAAAATAAAGTTAACCCATACAATATAAGTGTTCCGTATATAATAGCCATAATTTCAACGCTAGATGTGGTCTGGTAACAATGTATCTTGTTAAATCTATGTTACCATACCACATCTAGCTTTCATTCTGGCTATTGTGTATTTAGTAAAAAGACAATGCTCTGGTCTAAGGCTATTTCTTGTTTCGCACAAAAGGTTAAAATACTTCTTGAGGCATCCATGCTTGTTTTTGAACACCAAAGAAGACGGTTTAATATATCCTCGCGTAAAATATGGTTATATTCACGTTCGTCGTTGTAAAGTATTTCTTATTGAGCTTTCACAATATGGCACAGGCCTAAATGCACACATTTGGATTGTCCAGTGATTTCCCGTTTCATTAGTCCAGCTTGGAAACCCATTGTACCTAGAAAACGATAAACGGCCAATCATTTACACTAACATACTCAGTCAATTTTGGAAAAAGTTTTTTAGTAAATAAAGAGGGAAAAGTAGGTTATATGTTTAAGAGGATTGACAAAGAGACATTCTTCCACTTCTTACAACCTCGGCAGTTTGATCTATCATACAGGGGTCGTATGACTGCCTCTTCTCTCCAACTTGACGGCTCATTACTGCAAAAGAAAAACAAAACCAATTATTATAAGTCATCGGACATGCAACATAAAAAAGGATCAAATTTAGTCAATCGTTCGGTATTTGGATCAGTTCTTAAATGTGGTATGTAATTCCGAACACTATCAATTCCTCCTTACACAACCCAACATCTTGATCATGAGGGTCACACATGATCAGAAAATGTTTCTAGATTATTATCTTTCATAGAACGCTACTGAAACGAAATTATGTGTTTTGATATAAACTTAGTAAATAAGTGTTAAAAATTTGGCGATCAAATAATTTCACCTACCGAAAGGCTGTGTATATCGGCAAATGTATTTTTCAGAAAAACTGGCTGCACCTTTATCTCAAAATTGCACCGAAAAGAAAGAGAAAGGAAGTGATGTCAGACGAATCGATACCTATAACTAGACCTTAACAAAAGCTCGAATGACTTTCAATTACTTCAAACATTAATATTTTTGCGATAATTAATACATACGCAGTGCACGGTTGCCTGAAGTACTAAAGTATTACGGTAGTACGACGGGAACCAGAATAAGGGAACAATACAAAGTGTATAGGTCCCAAATATACAAAGTGTATATATCCATAATTTGCATGGCGGGGATGGAGAATTTCGAGAGTTAATCAATGATCAAGTTCAGTCAGTCCTACTAAATACGTGAAATCAATGGTATTTTAACATTGAAATCCTGGCGTTTACCGGTTCATCATTTTGTTAAACATTGATTTCATAACATGGCAAAAAGTTTACATGAATTACTTAATTGTTAAATGCCCCTTTTTTTAACAGATTTATAATTGAACAATGAAGATCTTAAAATAAAGTAAATTTATCAATATTCTAAATTAATGTAGTTAAATATTGAAAGTGCATTTGAACGCACTATTAACAGTAGACTTGATTAAAATTATTTTCTTTTACATATGTCAACACATATATAAAGACGTACCAATAGTATCATAACCTGACAAATGATAAAACCTATTTCTCCAACACGGTGAAGCAGTAAACAGTATCGTATAAACACAGTACACTTGGAGACTTTTCTAACGCAACACTTTTAAAACTCGAATAACTCATGAATGAGTGTACATTCTGTTTTTAAATTGCATATGTGATTATTTGACTATATATTGTGCAATATTACAATAAAATCATCCATCCATGAAAATCAGACGCTTTTGCACGTGGGGTATGTGTGGTTTCATCGTTTTGCACGTGAAACGGGTGAAACGAGATATGATTCTAATTTTATTTCAATTTCTTCATTTAAGGTGGGTTAATACACCAGGAAAACATATAATTTATTTTAAAATCAATATGTCACGTATCAACATTCAGAAGCGCAACTGCAAAATCGGCATATTGCAGGCTACCTTCACCATTTAAGAAAGCGTCCGATCGTCACGGATGAACGATTTTATCCTTTGCTTCCACATACTGTAGTCAAATGATCACATGCACAATTTCAAATAAAAAAAATGTACATATTAGAATGAGTGTTGAATAGGTCTGAGTCCAAATATCGTTTTAAAATAAGATAGCTATATTGATTTGAATACGTGTTACGTTAGAAAAGTTTTCAAATGTTTAATATAAGGCTTTCCAGATGTTTTTTAGATCTCGGTGTCTCTGTTCTTGGATTAAATTGTTTATTAATGTAAATACAAAAGTTATTTGAACAGAGTTATAATTATTTAGTGCACAATTAATTGATTTACGCAATAACTGCACTTCATCCGCTCATATTTTCAGTTGAGAATATCTAAAGGAATATACATTTGTACCATGTTGTATTTGTACTGTACGATACAATAATAATTATTATATTTAAGAGGGTAAAATCCAATTTTGTTTATTTTTTAAATATGCAATACAATAATAATTATTATATTACGAGTCTCAATCGAAGATACTTGAACAACACATACACAGATTTCACGTGGGAGTCCAAAGGACGCGTTATTGTTTTTCACATTACAAGTTTCTTATTGAATGTGTCAATTACATAGTACATGGTAATTTGTTAACAACGTATGAATTGACAAAATGTTTTAAAAATACACAATATTAATGTTTCTAAGGTCTCGAAAGAAATTCATCAGGAATGTTTTTGGAAATTATTTTACAGTTTCTATGGACATTCCAAGAATTATTTTCTAGTATCGATCCAAGAATTGGATACAGCACATCCAGTGCATTAGCAGACAATCTGGTACCTCTCGTAGGTAAGGCCGATCAGCATGTCAAAAATTCTAAACATTTCAGTGAATGCATGTCGGGTATCATGATAGAAGATGATGAAATTTTCAATTCACATGATGTTGTGTCATTGTCTACGAACACTCCAATTGACAGAACTATTGAAATCATTGAACAACAGCTCCTTTCTGACACTACATTGAAAAAGAGAACATATTTAGAAGTTAATGACATTGTGGACCTTTTGAAATTTATCTTGACCACCACATACTTCCAGTTTCGCGGGGAAATTTTTCAACAAAAGTTTGGTACGGCAATGGGGTCAGCAGTGAGTCCTATAGTAGCGAATCTGTTTATGGAGTGGCTAGAACAGCAGGCCATTGCAACATCTCCCATAACATGCGCCCCTAAACTTTGGAAGAGATATGCGGATGCCATTCTAGAGATTGTGAAAAAGGGGTATATTAATCAATTGACTGAGCACTTGAACACAGTTGATACTACAGGCAGTATCAAATTCACAAACGAAGAGGAAGCTGAGGGCAAGATACCATTTCTGGACTCATTGATAGTAAGAAAGGAGGACGGATCGGTGAAGTTATTGGTTTACAGGAAACCTACCCATACAGATCAATATCTGCAATTCGAGTCCCACCACCCGTTATCTCACAAATTGAGTGTGGTAAGAACTCTAGTCGACAGATGTTTTACTATAGTGACTGATAAAGAGGATCAGAAAAGGGAACATGACCACATCAGGGGCGCACTGAAAGTATGTGGATATCCACAATGGACAATAAACAAAGTTGTGTGACGATTTTGGCCGGTATTTTATCCTTTAGGTTCATTATTCTTTGAGTACATTCATATTGGTTACATCAAAACGAAAGTACGTTTCCCGTTGGCAAATCATAAACTTTTCGGTAAGTTCCACGCACATAGTATGTGCCTTTAAGATTGATCATTGTATTTTCATGTACATAATTTAATTATTTAATAATACAAGTCGGTTACAAACATGCACAATATGTTTTTGCAGGATATAGTAGTAGTATAATACAGTTACTGCTTGAAACGGTAGGGTTGTGTTTTCATGAATTAGTAGGGTTGTGTCCTTAACAAGGTGGTCACGTGAACCATAAGTATATAAAGCGCTGCTATACTGGGAGCAGGCAGTCTGCGTTCGATTGCCGATCAGAGCACATCGTTAAATACGTTGCATTAATTAGAGACCTTATACTATTGGAATTATCTAGGACTTTGGATGCCTTTTGAGTAGAGGTGACCCAAGCAACTTTGCGCATTACACCATAGCTTGCTGGGTAGCTTCAATAGAACCTCATACCTTTGTCCGGGTCACAGGTTTTTATTGGTGATATAAGACGGTGCACGAGTCTGGTCTCGCAGGTCAGCCTGAGTCTGTCAAGCTACTGGTTGTCGCTTGTACAACACTGACCGATTGTCTTCCTTGCATAACGCAGAGGGGGGACATTGATTGTCTTCCTTGCGTAACGAAGAGGGGAGACACTGCAGACTCTTTGGTATAAGTGCAAGTCGACCCAAGTCGACTCAAGCCAACCCAAGACGACCCAAGTCAACTCAAGTCGACCCAAGTCGACCCAAGACACCCCAACTCGAACCAAGTTGACTCAAGTCAACCCAAGTCGACCCAAGTCAACCCAAGTCGACCCAAGTCAACCCGAGTCGACCCAAGTCGACCCAAGTCAACCCAAGACACCCTAGGTGACCCAAGTGATCAAAGCAATCCAAGTCGCACAGGGCATACGGAACCGGCTTGTTAAGAGGCAAATTATATTATTTGTTTATCAAATCACACGGCTAAGGAAAGCCCGAGGAAAAGCCATTATATATATATATCCCGAAGGAACGGTAGACACGTTACAAAATTGTTGGCAGCGGTGGGATATATTGGGACGACTTTAAAAGCATCCCGACTCAGCGTCACAATGACTTCACATCAAGAACAAAGCGACTTGGATAGGATAAGAGCCGAACTTGAGCATGTCAAGCTAGAAAATGCTAGACTAAAGCTTGAATCCGAGATCACTGGTATTGAAAGGGAATTGGAACTTGCTGCAAATACATCGACATCGACGTCCACACCCAAACCGTTGTTTGCCAAAGCTCCTAGGTCAGCAACTTTTAAGTGTACTGAAACCCCGACTCATGGTGACAATTACCGGTCTGACGAAGCGATGTCGCCGGAAAGGTTTATAACCACCCGAAGAAAGGGTATACCAAGGGCTCTTGATGAGACTCAGGGAAAGTCCAAGCCATCAGTCATGATGAAGCCTGCAACGTACGATGGTACGGGGTCTTGGCAAGATTATAAAGCCCACTTTGATTCATGTGCTAAGATAAACAAATGGACCGAGTCACGACTATATTGCCTTGGTACAAGCCCTACAGGAAAGATTTCTTCCGCCGAACCAAACGGAATTGTACAGGGTGCAATAAAGAGAACGCCTACAGCGGGCCTCTGAGCAGCTATCTGAGTTAGCCCAGGATATTCGCAGGCTAACTAACCTGGCATATCCCACTGCCCCTGCTGATGTAGGCGAGAGTCTAGCAAAGGAAAAATTCATAGATTCCTTACATAGCACTGAGTTACGAATACGTACCAAGCAAGCACGTCCGATCAATCTCAATGATGCTGTTCGACATGCCATAAAGATGGGCGCATTCTACAGGGCGGAGAAGAAAACCGTCAGTAGTAGTTCGGAAAGAACGCCACCTTCGGAGGACACTTCAATGAATCCAACCATGGGTGATGACATCAAAACACTTTCAAAAACCTTACATGATTTGCAAAAAAAAATTCCGTCAATGGAAAAACGAGCAGAGAAATCCCAAACCACCCACGTTTGGTGGTAAACAAAAATATTGGAATAACCGATATTCGAAACAGGGTGGACAGTTTCACTCCAAGTCAGATACAAACCCACGTTTACCTCGCCAGGACAGCACTATCAAACCAAACGACTCGTCTGTGAAAACTTCATCATATAATGGGTCAGGGTTGTATTTCCCTGCAAAGATAAATGGACGCGACATAGATTGTTTGGTAGATACAGGCGCAACACTCTCATTAGTCTCAGACAGACTTTGGATGCTGATATATGGTAAAACAAAAGACCTCAAATTCTTCCAGAGAGATATTGTGTCTGCAGCTGGTACACCCCTGTCTATAAAGGGACAAGGCAGCATAAGTATTGACGTACATGGGTTGACCTACTACATGGATGTTGTTGTTGCCGATATTGATACCGATGTTATCCGTGGGCTAGATTTCTTAAAGATTCACAAATGTAAGATTGACATGGACACTGAATCTATTGAAATCCTGGGCATAAGGTGTCCATTAGTTTCAAGTGGCACTTTAGGTTGATACAGGGTGATCGTCAGTGAAGTTGTCAAAATACCAGCAATGTCAGAGATGATGATACCTGCAGAGGTAACGTCTGAGGATATTCTAAAGGAAGGTATGTGCTTGATAGAGCAAGCTCAAAGATCGTATGACGTGGGCCGAGGTATTGTCGCAAAGTGCTTGGTACGAGGACAACAAAAATTTCCTGTACGTATACTTTATCCTGCCCAGGAAGAGCAGATACTTTTCCTGCGGACTGTGATTGCTACAGCCAGCCCCGTTTTATCTATACACACAGTTAAAGTAGATGAGTTCACAAAGCCTCATAAGACACCCGTGCCAGACCACTTACGCGATTTATACAGTCGTGCTGTGAGTGGATTAAATAAGGAACAGGCCAAACAGGTTGGAAAACTCCTTAGAAAGTTCGAGGACGTGTTTTCCACAGGCAATGGTGATATTGGTAGGACAGGTATAATCAAGCATAAGATACCCACAGGTGACACGCAACCAATCAAACAACCACCGCGTCGTGTCCCTGTGAACATGACGGACGATGTGGACGCACAAATCAATGACATGCTCGATAGAGAAGTTATTCGACCATCCAAGAGTCCGTGGTCAAGCAGTATCGTTCTTGTAAAAAAGAAGGATGGAAAGCAACGCTTCTGCATTGACTAACGGCGGTTGAACGATGTTACAATTAAGGATGCCTACCCTCTTCCTAGGGCGGATGAATCTCTAGACCACTTGTCCAATAGTAGATGGTTTTCGTCCTTGGATATGAATGCAGGCTACTGGCAGGTGGAGGTTGAGGAAGCTGACAAGCCTAAGACGGCTTTTTCCAGTTGAAGAGGTCTGTTTGAGTTCCAGATCATGCCCTTTGGGTTATGCAACGCACCTGCGACATTTGAACGTCTGATGGAGATAGGGTTAGCAGGTTTACATTGGGAAATATGTTAGATTTATTTAGATGACGTGATTGTCACTGGGAAGACATTTGACGATATGTTGACAAATTTGAGTACTGTACTAGAAAGGTTTAGAGAGGCTGGGCTGAAACTTAAACCTAACAAGTGCCATCTGTTTGCGGAAGAAGTCGAATTCTTAGGCCACCTAATATCATCAGAAAGGATACGTACTGACCCGAAGAAAACAGAAGCTATACGTACCTGGCCGATTCCCGGATGCCTGCGTGATGTACGCTCATTCTTGGGACTCTGTAGTTACTACAGGCGTTTCATTTACCGGTTTGCAGAGCTAGCGAAACCGCTACACCGACTTACCGAGAAAGATGTGAAGTTTGACTGGACACCTGACCGCATGCTTGCATTCGAGTCATAAAAGCAGAAACTAACGGGAGCCCCAGTACTGAGTCACCCGGACTTTCGCGAACCTTTCATCCTAGACACTGACGCGAGTGACATGGCCATAGCAGCCGTACTGTCACAAAAGCAGAATGGAGAGGAGAAGGTCGTTGCCTTCGCTAGTCGAGCTCTGAGCAAGTCGGAACGCAAGTACTGTGTGACACGCAAATAGTTGCTTGCAGTGGTTCACTTCGTCAAGTACTTCCGGCATTATTTGTACGGAAGACAGTTCCTGTTACGAACAGACCACAGCTCACTCCGTTGGATCATGAACTTCAAAGATCCAGACGGTCAGTTACCTAGGTGGCTAGAGATATTATAACTGTTTATGACATGAAAATTGAGCACAGGCCTGGTAGGTTACATGGCAATGCTGATGCTTTGCGCAGAAGGGTATGTAAGCAATGTGGTCGTGACTGTCCGGTGATGGAAAAGGTTCAAACTTTGGGAGTGTGTACGCTTGGAGAAGTGTTTGAGTCTGATGATACCAATGACGTCCTCATTGATATTCAATCGTGCCAGAACAATGATGCCAATATAGCCACCATGAGAGAATGGCTATCACGAAATTATCGCCCAAGCCATACTGAAATTGAGCCTCGAAGTAAATATCTGAAATCCCTGTGGAATCAATGGGAGCGCATACATGTAAAAGATGACATTGTGGTGAGAAGATGGGACGTTATTGATGATAAGACTATACAATAGCAGGCAGTGTTTCCTTTGAGTAGGAGAAGAGAGGTATTGAGATATGCACATGACATCAAGGCCTCATGACATCTAGGAATAAAGAAGACGTTGGCAAAGATTAGGCAACGCTTCTATTGGCCTGGTCTACAACACGATGTTAAAATCTACGTCAATGGGTGTGAAACTTGTGCTTAGCGAAAAGGTCCCAACAAAACTAATCGGGCACCAATGCAGGTGACAAGAAGTGGCTATACACTAGAGCGTATAGCAGTAGACATTTTGGGAGAATTGCCAATGACCGAGAATGGAAATAAGTACATCCTAGTGGTGTCCGACTATTTTACCAAGTGGACAGAAGCCTATGCAATCCCAAATATGGAGGCAGCCACTGTTGATCGGGTCATTGTGGAACGATTCGTGTCACGATTTGGTGTACCAAGGAAAGTGCATTCCGATCAAGGATCACAATTCACCAGTAAGCTGTTTACAGAAATGTGTCGACTCTTACAAATAGAGAAAACGAGAACAACACCGTACCATCCGGAATCGGACGGGATCGTTGCGCGGTTCAATCGGAATTTATGTGCAATGCTCAGTGCATTTGGAAATGAAAACCATCGAGACTGGGATGATCAGTTACCATTCGTTCTGATGGCTTATAGGTCATCGGAGCACGAAACTACTTGTGTCACTCAAAATCTTATGATGCTTGGACGTGAAACGACTATTCCCTTGGACTTAGCATACGATATGCCAGCAAATGCTAAATCTACACCACTAAACGAATGGGTTTGGCTGTTACAAGAACAGTTTGAACACGCTCAGGCCTTTGTCCGTACATATACTGGGAAGGCAATTGAGAGACAGAAAAAGTATCATGACAAATCACTGGCCTATGAGAATTTCAAAGTAGGTGATTCAGTATATGTGTTCTTTCCGGTTAAACGCTCAGAGTGGTCTCCGAAGTTTACTTCTTATTGGCGTGGACCATTTCAGATTCTTGAAAAAGTGGCAACCGTCTTTTATAAGGTGAATTGTGGTAGGTCCGGATCTGAGCAAGTCATACACACAGATAGATTGAGGAAAGTGAGACCTCAAGTGCTGTTGGGTGAGTCGGACACACATATTCCCGATTCTATGACAACTCAGGACAATACTGAGGCATCAGACATCGGATTATGCGAGTCAGGTGTACACGATGGTATCAACCACGATGACATTAGTTCATTAGGTAGAAAAAGGCATAAACCACTTTGGCATAACGATTATGTTCTTTTTGCTTTCAGTGTCGAGATGCCTAACACCAAAATCACGCCCAGAACAAGAGCCCTATGTCCTCTGTGCAAGGATGAGGTTCCACCTGGAGAACGGTTCGAGCTGCACGTTACACAGTGCGCAATGAATCCCAAAAGACACACGTGCTATGAGTGTGGAAAAGACTACAAGGACCTGGTGTACCTAAAACGTCACGTGAAGCTAAAGGGACATACTCAAGCGCCTTCCGTGGAAAGTGCAAAAACACCCAAAACACCCGGGGACGACACGGTGGGTAGCGACAGCAGTTGGGATAGCGACCCCGAAGTTGGTGTAGAGGAAGAACCTTGCATAGATTTTAACGTAGGAAGAATAATCAGGAAACGGACGGCGCCAGAACCAGTCATGGCTCCTAAGAAGCCGCATCTGGCCGTGGAGCAGGCATGCAGCTCCTGGATGGGAAACGAGGTCAGCTGTGATCGCCCACTTGAAACTGCCACTCCAGACAATAGTTCGATAAGAAGACAGGTCCCCACGGTGGTTGGCTGTAACGTACAGACCCAGACAGACGAACCTGGGGTAAACAAATGCGATGTGTGCGATATCACCTTCGGCAACCAGGCCATGATGTTCGTACACAAGGGTTGCCATTGTGTCGACAATCCTATGAGATGTAATGTCTGCGGAGAAACATGCCATGACGCGATGGGTTTCTATATCCACATAACCATGAGGCATACTGCCAAATGACTGAGACACATTTAGAACTGTTAGAGTTAGCTGTATAGTTTATTGTTACTGTTTCTTGTTCATTGTTTCATAAGGTCACATTCATGTTGTTTTGATCTCGTTTTACTCAACAGGATACTAGTAATTTTTGAACTTTAAATCTCATGTTTTTGTTGTATACGATTGTTTTTGTATTACTACTGGAAGTAGTACGTGGTTCGTCAATTAAAGATATTATTGACACATTTGTTTTAATTTTAGATATGAAATATTGTAAGCGGGACGCTTGAAATCGGAAGCGTGGGTAGTGTGACGATTTTGGCCGGTATTTTATCCTTTAGGTTCATTATTCTTTGAGTACATTCACATTGTTTACATCAAAACGATAGTACGTTTCCCGTTTGCAAATCATAAACTTTTTGGTAAGTTCCACGCACATAGTATGTGCATTTAAGATTGATCATTGTATTTTCATGTACATAATTTAATGATTTAATAATACAAGTCGGTTTCAAACATGCACAATATGTTTTTGCAGGATAAAGTAGTAGTATAATACAGTTACTGCTTGAAACGGTAGGGTTTTGTTTTCATGAAATAGTAGAGTTGTGTCTTTAACAAGGTGGTCACGTGAACCATAAGTATATAAAGCGCTGCTATACTGGGAGATGCCTTTTGAGTATTGTCTACAGAGAAGATTATGTTGCTCGGCTCGAACAACGAAAGCGCTCGCCAATGCTCGCGCTCCTGGCGTTCTAAGCCTCGCAACATAAACTTCTCTGTATTCAACGCTAACCTAGTATTCTCTATTTTTCCTCCATTCATGAAGAGCATAACATATAATGCAAATTATAAGCAAGAAAGAACAATCGAGTTTATACACATACAAGAGATCGAAATGAAACAACTCTATACAGCCATTAGATTATTTACAAAAATAACTATATAACAAGATTATATATATATGGTAAATAATTGTTAATTCCTAAGGAAAATAATCACATTGAAAAGAGTCGCCCGTCCCCTTTTTTCATTGTAACTTATTCGCCGAGGATATGTCTTAAAACGAAAACGAAAATAAAGACATAATAGGTGAATATACTTAATATATGTCACAAGTTTTGCCTCCCATGGAAGACTGCTATATAGTGGTAAGATACACTTATATAGACTGGATCGACATGTCAACATCATATGTTAAAAAAACCTAGCTCAGTGCGTCCAACACTAGTTCAGGATGCTAACAGCAGCTTTGCACAATTTAAAATGCACAAAATATGAGTCAACAGTTTCAGATGTCATTCTCAGCAACGATGCACTTTGTTCTTAGCCATTTAAAGCCACACACCTTGAAATGAAGTACACGTTAATCAATACATATAGATGCAATTTGAAGGTGTGCAAAATTGTAATCAATTCTATAGCCTATTTAGCAAGTAATTTACTATTTTTGTTAGATTTTAAAATCGAAAGTAGGATTTCTATACGTATACGTACATTTCGACAAACGAGATTATTTTTTAAGTTTAAGCGCAAAAAAAGACGGATTTCTTCCTTATAACTACCAAATATATTGTAATTGAGATAGATAAAATTAAATTGATAGCATACTTAGCAAGTTATTTTTAAACGGTACCGCTTTTAAAACCGAAAGTAGAATTTCTAGACGTATACGTACATTTCGACAAATGCGATTTTTTTTAAGATTTAAAGCGCAAAAGAGACGGATTGCTACCTTGTAACCACCAGGTATATTTTAATTGGAATAGATAAATTATGTTTTTTATTTATACTGCAATTTACTATGCCATGTATTGCATTTCAAGGTTTGTGGCTTTAAGTGGATGAAGCGCGAAAAGTTCGTTGTTCCGATGCATTCAATTAGAATTATCCATAAATGTTTTCGTATATCCTCTAGCAAATGACAATAACACATCTTATGAGCTACGAGATTAAGGGTTTTCAAGCAACAATGCCTGCATTCTCGTACAAACTGTCTAGACACAATCATACCTATGCTATTCAATATTCTATTACACACGGTTATTAGTTTTGGATTGTCCTTTGCTACTCGGCATAAAGGGGATTAATTATTGGAGCCTATCACATGCGCAGTTACTCCCCATTGATCGTTGCCTTTGATGCGACTCTGTATTTCGTTCTTTATGTTCATTAAGACTTTTCGCTCAACTTACTTTTCTTCCATTGTCGCTTTGTGGGGAAATTTCCATCCTGGACGTATGAGCATAAGACGTTCATTAAGTCGTACTTTTTTAGTATCCTGTATGCATCAGGGATATATCCGATGCATTGGCCTTCTAGTTCAATGTGACGCATAAGTCTATTATTGAAGATATCTTTCGCTAGGTATTTAGGATTCAATCTGCATATTTCGCCGAAGAATGTTAGTTTTCTTATTTCCAGTTCATTCACTATCGGAACGGTATTAACGGTTGACAGGCAAAATCTGTTGAGATGTTTCTGTCATACCCTTGCACGTGTTTAAGGCAAACGTTCTTTGCAATAGAAAGTTGTTCAATATCACTTTGGGAGTTGTTGTTCCATATATCACAGCCATAAAAGGCCTTTGGGATAACAAATAAGTTGAACATCGTTATGAGAGTTGGTGGACTCAGTCTTTCAGGTGCTACCCCTTTTGAGCACAAGCTCATGTATGTTCCTCGCAATCGTACGCATGCGTCATGAATCGCATTGTTAGTGGTCAAAAGAGTTGCATTCTAGCGGGCAGACACTCATGCCCTAGATAGAAGGTTGAAGTCTCTTCTGTCTTCTTGTTATAGACTAGTTTGGAACACTTCGATGCATTAAAAAGAAACCTCCACCTGTTTGCATATTCATAGCAAATCTTAAGCATCCTCTCGAGACCGTTTTTAAAGTATGATAATAGAACCATGCCATCGGCCACGATAGGCGAAGCCATATTAATGTCATAAATGCACAGGCCATTATCACTCTTTTCAAGTTTCTCTATCAGGTCATATATGTAAATCTTAAGTATCATTTCAAAGATCCTTGAAAGAGTAATTTATGACCAAGTTGAAGGTTACTTGAATGACAAAAAGCTTCTGTATAGCTATCAATCAGGATTTAGGCGTGGCTATTCTACAGACACCTGCCTTACCCATATATCTGATTATATTCGTTTTAAGATGGATGAAGGTAAGATGGTTGGTATGATATTGTTAGACCTACAGAAGGCCTTCGATACCGTCAATCATAGTATTTTAATCATGAAACTTGAGGCTATTGGTCTCCATAGTGACGCAGTCAGGTGGTTTACCTCCTATCTCTCCGATCGCCATCAGGTTGTTGACGTATCAGGTACTATGTCCTTCGAGGCCTCCATCTCATGTGGTGTTCCTCAGGGCTCCATTTTAGGTCCCCTTTTATTTTTAATTTATGTGAATGAAATGGCCGCTGTGGTAAGAAATAAATCTTTACTTTATGCTGATGATACTGGCATCCTGGTAGCTGGTAAACACATTTCAGAAATTGAATCCATTCTTTATAGCGATCTCGTACTTATAAGTGAGTGGTTAGTGGACAATAAACTTTCCCTACATCTTGGTAAAACAGAATCTATATTGTTTGGCTCAAAGCCCAAACTAAGGTCAAATTCTCAGTTAAATGTCTCTTGCAATGATGTGTCAATTACTCCATCAAGTTCTGTTAAGTACCTAGGTGCTGTATTGGACCAGTTCCTGCCTGGTAAAACCATTGCTAGATCAATTATTACAAAGGCAAACCCAAGGTTAAAGTTCCTATACAGAAATAGTAAGTTCTTAACATTGCACACCAGAAAACTCCTTGTCATGTCTCTTATACAGTGCCACTTTGACTATGCCTGCTCTTTTTGGTACCCTGGTCTTATTCAGTCACTTAAAAATAGGCTTCAAACTACACAAAACAAGATGATTAGGTTTGTTCTGAATATGGATAACAGATCACATGTTGGTCAAGAACAGTTTTCACATTTAGGTTGGCTGCCTGTTTCAAAAAGAGTAGAACAGATCATACTTTGTCATGTACATAAGATTAAAAATGGCCTTGCACCAGAGTATATGGGTGAGAATTTTAAGCCAGTGTCTGGCGTACATAATCGTTGTACTAGGTCTAATATGGTAGCTCAGCCAGAATCTGATCATTTTGCTGAAAATTTTACATTTGAAGACACTGGTCGTTTTTCCAAACCAAGAGTAGGAAGTTTTGGTTCTAAAACATTTACATATAATGGTATCTGTTTATGGAACAATCTTCCTCAAAACATCAGGGATGTACCTAAACCTAACAATTTCAAGGGTGCCATCAAGAAACAGTTTTTAGAGTCTTTATAGCTTTTTATAGTATAATTTTTATTATGAATTTTATGTTCTGTTAAAATACTGTGATACATTTTTAAGTCTTATGATCAATAAGATGCAAGGATCTCATAATTATTCTTTAACTTATAGTATGCTACAAAGTGTGTTTATTAACTACCTATGCAGTGTGTAACTTTCTTATGCAACTTCTGTGATAATAATGAACATGTGATTATATTTATTCATTCTTAATCAGTAATATACTTTATTAAACAGTACATATTTGATACATATACATTATTAAAATCTAATACATGACTGTTTCATGGTTACTGCCACCAATAACAAGGACCACAATGGAAATAAGTGAAAATCATTTTTCTCTTTTTTGTGTTATCCTTGGTATTGTGTGTGCATTCCATGGTTTGCTATGTATATTGCTGTGATAATATATTTTATATTGTCTGCATTATGTAGTAACTATGTAATGTTCATATGTTTACCAAATAAAATCAATCAATCAATCAAATAAGATACAATAGCGGCGAACTTTTGCCTCCCTGACGTGTTCCTTGCCCGATCGGAAGTGATTCCGAGATCAATCCTCGATGGCGAACGCGGCTTGTTGAGTTGCGATACATTTCACGAAGTGCGAGAAGGGTGTTAGTATCAATGACTGGATCAGGATCATAAACACCGGAAATGGATACAAGTTTGTGAAATAGTCCATCGTGCCATACCCTGTCAAAGGCCTGACGAGCGTCCAGGAAACATAGATATACACTTGCTCGCAGCTCCTTGGCATAGTATAGACATTCGCTGAGACTTAAGCTAGTCATTTTGCACCCAAGGGACATTTAAATGTGACATGAGGGCTTAGAGGTATCCTTCGCAACATTGAATTGTGATATTAAAATGTGTAGTTTTATTGTGCGATATTGGATTGTGGCATAACATGTGACATAAGCATCTAGAGTTCTCGTACGCGATTTTGGATTGTGACATAACCATGTGACATGAGGACCTAGAGTTCTCGTACGCGATTTTGAATTGTGACATAACCATGTGACATGAGGACCTAGAGTTCTCGTGCGCGAAATTGAATTGTGACATAACATGTGACCTGAGGACCTAGAGTTCTCGTGCGCGATATTGAATTGTGACATAACATGTTACCTATGGACCTAGAATTCTCGTGCGAGATATTAAATTGTGACATAACCATGTGACATAAGGACCTAGAGTTCTCGTGCGCGATATTGAATTGTGACATAACATGTGACATAAGGACCTAGAGTTCTCGTGCGCGATATTGAATTGTGACATAACATGTGATATAAGGACCTAGAGTTCTCGTGCGCGATATTGAATTGTGACATAACATGTGATATAAGGACCTAGAGTTCTCGTGCGCGATATTGAATTGTGACATAACATGTGATATAAGGACCTAGAGTTCTCGTGCGCGATATTGAATTGTGACATAACATGTGATATAAGGACCTAGAGTTCTCGTGCGCGATATTGAATTGGAAATAACATGTGACATGAGGACCTAGAGTTCTCGTACGCGAAATTGAATTGGGACATAACATGTGACATGAGGACCTAGAGTTCTCGTACGCGAAATTGAATTGTGACATTACCATGTGACATAAGGACCTAGAGTTCTCGTACGCGATATTGAATTGTTACATAACATGTGACATAAGGACCTAGAGTTCTCGTGCGCGATATTAAATTGTGACATTACATGTGACATAAGGACATAGAGTTCTCGTATGCGAAATTAAATTAATACATAACATGTGACTGAGGACGTGGAGTTCTCGTGCGCGATATTGAATTTTGACATAACCTTGTGACATAAGGACATAGAGTTCTCGTGCGCGATATTGAATTAATACATAACATGTGACCTAAGGACCTAGAGTTCTCGTACGCAATATTGAATTGTGACATAACATGTGACTGAGGACCTAGAGTTCTCGTGCGCGATATTGAATTGTGACATAACATATAACCTAAGGACATAACATTTTACCTGAGGACCTATAGTTCTCATAATCGACATTGAATCGTGCCATTACCATGAGACATGAGCACCTGTAGTTCTCGTGCGCGACATTGAATGTGACATCAACATGTGACCTAAGCACCTGTAGCTTCTGGAACTGGAGTCTCTTGTGCGCGATATTGAACGGTGACATTTTAATGTTACATTAGGGCCTGTTGTTCTCGTGCGCGACATTTAATAGTTTCACGAGGACCTGGAGTTTGTTCGCGAAATTACATTTTAACATTACCATATGTCCTAAGAGCCTATAGTTCTCGTGCGCGACATTGAATTGTTACACGAGGACCTGGAGTTTGTTCGCGACATTACATTTTAACATTACCATATGTCCTAAGAGCCTTTAGTTCTCGTGCGCAAGATTAAATTTCAACATACCCACGTGACCTCATGTCATGTAGTTCTTGAATTGTTACATGCCTGTGTGACCTAATGACATCTTACTCGACATTATGGCTAATACGGCTTTTCAGTTGTGCGCACGTATTCAAACTTCGATCACTGTATACCGCTCTAATTTATGAGTATGAGTAGTTTAAAGTGACAAATGACATTTTAAAATGTCTGACTTCCTTCTCAGAATTGTGTTCTATAGGTTCACTCTTTTTAATTCGGGTGATATCTTTCCTACTCAATACTCAACTTCACCACCAGGATTTATTTTATTCAATCGGGCGTCTTAAGTTAAACAGGATACTCACAAAACGTATGTAACGATCGTTTTATCGTTAAACTGATTTGGTGTTAGTGTTTTATTAATATTCAAACAGTAATTGGTTAACCGAATTCATTCTTGGTCAAATCACTTGCGAACAATCTGGTTCATTTTAATGAGTCACTTGCTTAAGGCCGAACACATTAAATTGTGATTGAATGATAAAAATATTTTTATTACTGTTTATACATATTTTGAGGAAAGTTTATTTCGCTTAAAAAATCCTATTAAAAGAGAAGTTGAAAATAAACTTTTTGTGAAAATAAACTTTTTGTGAAATGTAACCATATTAAAAGATACACCGTTGTACGATTTGAAATAAATATTACGAAAGTGTACATATTTGAAAGAAAAAAAAATATGAGATATGGATTACAAAATTTGTTAACATATGAAATGTTACCTTGTAGCCTCTCAATCTCGTATCAGGGCATGCGATTTAATTTAGTTGTATATAAAGTACTTGAGAATATAAATGTAAGCAATCAGTGTCGTCCTTTTTGCACTCAACGTTCTTAAAATGAGAGCATTAAACATAAAATACAGTAAAATACAAAAAGACACTTTTTTCAAGTGGATTCATGCCATTTTAAATATCCCTTTAATATCCTGTATCGGGTATATCGTGCGCACGCCACGTTAGATGAAAATCCCGGTAACATGACCATGTAAATAACTGCGGTAATCAAATTACCTCAGTTAATTTTATTCACTGTTTATACAATCGGCTGCAGATGTGCAATTGGAAAGGATTGATGTTTTGAAGGTAAAAACAGCATTTTTACGATTTGACTAGCTTTTATCGACAATGTTCTATTGCATGAGAGTAAAACCAAGAGGGTCATGAGTATTACTTGATAAATATATATGTGTGAAAAACTAATATAAATTTCTTTAAAATGTGTGAACATTAACCATCCATGTTCCGCTTTAGTTGTAAGTAAAACAAATTTAGTTATGTGTATGAGGTTGTATTAAAGCAGATGTTTTGAATTAAGCCAGAGTGGCATTATTTCTCTCGAGAATAAATAGATAACGGACATTGTTTTGTTGCGGTTTATTCCTAGTCCGTGTGCTGTTCAAGATACTTTTTTTCAAAACGGCGTCTCCAAAACCGCATGGCTTGATCTTTAGGAAACGCTTCGGTCCTCTAAAAGATTTTGTTGATCACTTGAGCTAAAATATGTTTTTAAATAAATAAATTAGGTATACTGAGACTGCAAGTTACATAGGTTTTGTATTAGAATTTTTTTACTCTACATATTAAAACAGGTCACGCCCAGGCGGACACGTGGTTTATAAGCTCTCAGTTTCGGGACCTTCACGATAAATGATAGTCATGGTATCAGTTGATTGCTTTTGATGATATTCAAACCGATCGACTTACATCCATCTTGCAAAGTTTGCCTTTTTTCGGCTCATTTTTGACCTAGATATATAGTTTCAGCAGCGGCAACATTGAAAGCCTATCGAATTACGCACATTCCCAAAAGTTTGGGAATGATGTAAACATACTGCAAAAGTTAAACGTATATTGATACGTTTTGCATTCTTTTTGAAGATTACAATTAAGAACAATTAACAAAAAAAAACATGTGTATCTATAACATACGCTCTAGACCAGAACAAAGTGTTTCATAATTTTTCTAAGTGTACGTGATTTGGCGCCGCCCTAGAGTGAGGCGGTTTATATTTACCCGTCATTTGAGTTCGTGCATTTTTAAAAAAACATTCAGGAACATTTTTATTCGGTAAAATACTATTTGTTTTCCGATACGTTTTTTCAGATATCCAAATCTATAGTGTACATTTCCTTTAAATCTGCACTCATAGCAAATTACGTTTGGTAAATACATATAAAACCGGATATCAGTAATCATCAACGTTTTTTCAATTTATGTCGCTGTTATAATAAAAAAAAACATACTACGAACAGGGTGTTACAATTTTAAAGGGACCATGTAACAAACTTTTGCCTTTAAATAAGAATGCAATACTGCTGGAGCAGCTGGAGTTTCACTTCTTTATTTTGAATCGAAGTTTGCTATTAAATGCTTGAAGTTGATAAAGGTTATATTCTTCTAAAGGAGATTAACTCGTTCGCATTAAGGTTTCCAAACATTCCATTTCAACATATCAATATGTATATTTGACCTATTGCGTTTAGGTTTCTGAAAATAGAACATTTTCTTTGCCTGGATGAATTTATAAACGGAGTTTATTCAGTTTCGTTTATTTAAAATTTCACGGATTTGTAAAAGCTGGCCTTTTTTATGGGAGCTGAAGTTCATGTTTTCGCATATGAATTGTTCCATTACGCTAACTGGAATAGGAACGTGATCATTACCCGACTGTCCGATTCTTAACCCATTTATGCCTAGTGTACTCTCCCATCCTTTTAAATTGGATCAATTTATTTCCAAAATTAGGGATGTCTAGTTTACTTATTTCTATATTTAAAATATTTCTTACAGAAATTCATTCAAGCAAACAGCGCAGACCCTGATGAGACGCCGCATCATGCGGCGTCTCATCTGGGTCTACGCTGTTTGCCCAAGGCCTTTTTTCTTGACGCTAGGCATAATTGGGTTAACCTGTACATATATCTTGAAAACATGGTACTTAAGTCTGATCGAAGCGGAATTATTCACAGTCACACTATAACAGTATACAGCAATATACCAACATAACAAACAGCCCGAATAAGTGGTACCCTTCTTAATTTGTGAAACGGTTTTGATTTAAACGCTGATGCAGTTGTTCCTTATGAAATATTATTGAAAAGTGTTCACCTTTGAAAATTAAATTATTTCTGTTTTAAATTGTAATACGTTCAAATAAAATACAACACTTTCAAATGAATGTAAACGTAATGTAAGTGTATTTTTGGCCAAATATAACAAACAGGTTCGTTTTGGAATGATTTGTATACCGTCTAGAGAATATGATGACACCTGTATAAGAAGAAGTTACATTTAAATAAAATTATTTTCAATTACAAAAAAACAACATTCAATATGCCGTCGAAATAAAGGCGAATGCACTTTCATTATATAAATGCGGGTTAAAACATGCTATACATTATTTTATCTCACTTTTACAGCGAATTCGGTTGATTAAAGCCCCGTTTATTAAATTTCTGGTATAATCAACGGCACGTGCTACGTTCTTAGACTACCGTTACGTTTTTAACAAATGTAGTTCCTTTAAAGGGATCTTTTCACGCTTTGGTAATTTGACAAAATTGAAAAAAGTTGTTTCAGATTCGTAAGTTTTCGTTTTAGTTATGATATTTGTGAGGAAACAGTAATACTGAACATTAACCATGCTCTAATATAGCCATTATATGCATCTTTTGACGATTTTAAAACCTAAAAAATATAAAGCGTTGCAACGCGAAACGATTGAATAATTTGGAGAGTTCTGTTTTTGTCGTTAAATTTTGTGAAACCACGAAGATTGCTTATATAACGTATAAAATACGTAAAGGATGTGTACTCGGCGGAATAGCTCAGTAGGCTAGAGCGTTTTTACTTCAGGACTCTGGCAGGACTCCAAGGGTCACTGGTTCGAAACCCGCCCCGGGCAATGTTCTTTTCCTTTTTTTATTTTTTTTCTTGATTTTTTACTGGAGCTTTTACGATCCAATGTTTACATTTATCAATATAAAGCATTTAATGAATAAGTTTAAAAAATGCCAAAATCTGTGAAAAGGCCCCTTTAATATAACAACTAAATGTTATATTGATGTTATAAAAATTTAGATTTGCAATTCAATATGAATACAATTGTAATTTATAACGCACGACTCTTTGTCACAGAATGATATTCTGATTTAAAAAAAAATGATTATTTGATCAGCGGTTATTTTCAGAACGCGGAGTAATACACTGACCTTGGTTACACTACAGTCATTATCAACGTACGACAAACGCTCATGAAAACGCGAAATTATCCAGTTAAACTAATTTTGTTTTAATAAAAATGTTTAATGAATACAAAGTGGGATAAATAGAATAATAGGTTAGTGTTAATTATAGATCAGGTTTATCATGCTCGGCACGAAAAAGAAAAAGCACTCGCCAAGGCTCGTGCTTTTTGTTTTCTAAGCTTAGCATAATAAACCTGATCTATAATCAACACTAACCTATTATTCTCTACATAACACAAACATATACAATTGCACTAACAAGTTTATTGATAAAAAGATATGGATAAAAAAGGGCGATCAATTGTGGTTTTTCGACGGCGAATGGTTGCCTTATAGGGGACTCGTAACAAAGCTTTCAAAACGAATGGTTTTTAAATATAGCTTGCGTATTCAAATATATTTTATAAAGTCATAATGTTATAATTACACCGTTGGACGACTATATTACAACTTGTGGAGAAGCCAAGTCTTTCGTTAACCTTCGACTGTATTTTAGTTTGACATAAACGGCTGCATTACATTTTACACGGGACAATGGATCACAGACACAGACACGAACACGGTGAGCACCATGTTGGTCACGTGCACCCTTCATCACATAAGAACGTCACCAAACGGCCGGCTAAATCGAGGATGACTGCTACCGTCGCCGCAACTACCGAGCGCGTCATCCCCTCGAATGAAAACGTGTCTGTAGAAGGCGGTCACGTGTCGATGGATGACAGTCACGTGCCTATTCACGGCGGTCACGTGTCTATTCACGACGGTCACGTTCCTATGGACGGCGGTCACGTGTCTATGCACGGCAGTGACATGTCTATGAAAGTTGGTCACGTGTCAGAACACAGCGGTCACGTGGTGCACTTTGGAAACCACACGATAAACGAGCAGCCTGACCGCGGCTACGAACATGGCGATGCACATACAGGGCACAGTTCCCACATGATGATGTCGCATACTTATACGGTATAGCGTTAACCAAATATTACGTATTCAGTAATATACTGGTGGCATTGGGTTACGCTTGCTGAAAAACATGTGAATTGATGATATACTGGTTGATCTTACCCTTTCATTTTTTTAACTTACTTTATCATTTTGCTACGTAGATTCATATAATGTGACATTATACTTATAATTGCTTTAAAATGTAAATGCGCCTCCATATGTGCCCAGTATACACTTTCAGACATTGTCGATAGTAAACCAGGGTCGAAGGTGGCTTGTTAAATTTTGTCAAGCTCCTAATAAATAAACGCTCAAAAGTTTACTCGTAAAATCATCTTAAACGCGTAGTACGTATAATATGTTCTTCTTTGATCTTCAATTTGACAAACTTATATTCAATTTTAAAATAACTCTTTTATATTGAGATTGTCGCTTTTGCAGCTTAATTAATGAATGTTTATAACCTTTATTTCTATCCAGTATTTCTCAACGGGCAGCTACACGGATTTGATGATCAAAGGGATAAACGTTTCGTCTATTCAAGGTATGATCATAATGAATAAAAAAACACACGACATGTCAGCCATCAAGAATGTATTTTAGTGTAAATTATATTGAAGGCATAGCCCTTTCAAAATAATTTACTCTCACATAATAATATAAACTTAACAACATCCGCCGTTGCCGCCACGACCAGGATGATGATGATGATGATGATGATGATGATGATGATGATGATGATGATGATGATGATGATGATGATGATGATGATGATGATGATGATGATGATTATGATGATTATGATGATGATGATGGTTATGATGATGATGATGATCATCATCATCATCATCATAAGCAGCAGCAGTAGCTGCAGCAGCAACAGCAATGGTAGCAACAGAAGCATCAGCATCATCAACAGCAGCAGCAGCAACAGCATAACATTGACAGAAGCAGCGGCGACTCAATTTATTTGATACATGTTCAAACATTAACTACTTAGATACCAATGCGTGTGTTTTATGAGTAGCACTGTGTAGCGCAGTCAGACTCTATAGGACCAGGTCATCACATTGTTGGGTATGATATGCCTCGTGATTCTGTTTCAGACATGATCAATACTCTGCTAGCGCCGATGTGTCTCGTGATTCCATTACGCAATTAAAACACTAGTTGATGTGGTAAGAATGATACTTCTAGATCAGACTTGTTCCTCAATCTGTTGGTGGTGATGTGCCTGGGGTTCATATTTCAGACCAGATTCACACAGATGATGTGATTCTGTTTCAGACTTTATCTCACACTACATGTAATGATGTATTGATGTGGCCGGCGGTTATGTAACAGACTTGATTCTTACACTGCTATTCGGGATGTATCTGGTGATTCTTTTTCAGATTTCATTAACGCATTGTTGGTAGTTATGTGCCTGGTAACTCTTTTTCAGACATGATTCACACAGATGAAATAGATGTGGCTGGTGATTCTTTGCAAGTCATGATCTACACACGGCTGGTAATGATATGTCTGGTTTGTATTTCAGTCTTGACCATTCCAATGCTTTAAGTGT
This sequence comes from Dreissena polymorpha, assembly GCF_020536995.1. NCBI lineage: Eukaryota > Metazoa > Mollusca > Bivalvia > Myida > Dreissenidae > Dreissena > Dreissena polymorpha. Next base: position 24,300,804 of record NC_068361.1, on the reverse strand, counting down.
TGTTCCTCTTAATTATCTTTCAAACACGATTGATAACCTTCTGGTAGTGATGGGAATGGTGATTCTGTTTCAGACTTATGTTTACCCTGCTGGTGGTGATGTCACGTTTGATTCTATTTTTTTAGACTTTATTCACAAACTGCTGGTATCGACGAGAGTGCTGATTTTAGTCTATGGACAAATTTTCACACTGCTGTTGGTGATGTTTCTGGTGATTCTGTTTCAGGCATGATACTCTGCTTGTAGTAATGTGTTTGGTTTTATTTTGTTTCAGACTTACTTTTACGTCTTCTGGTAGTGGTGGGTCTTGTGATTCTATATCAGACTTTATTCGCAAACAGCTGGTAGTGATGTGTCTTGTGATTCTGTTTCAGACTTTATTCGCATTATGCTGGTAGTGATGTGTCTTGTGATTCTATGTCAGACTTTATTCGCAAACTGCTGGTAGTGATGTGCCTTGTGATTCTATTGCAGACTTTATTCGCAAACTGCTGGTAGTGATATGTCTTGTGATTATATTTCAGACTTTATTCACAAACTGCTGGTAGTGATGTGTCTTGTGATTCTGTTTCAGACATGATTCACAAAGTGCTGGTAGCAATATGTCGTCTGATTCTGTTTCAGACACGATTCACAAACTGCTGATAGTGGTATGTCTTGTGATTCTATTCATATATGATACAACAACTGCTGGTAGCAGTGTTTCTTGTGAGTCTGTTTCAGACTTTTTTCACAAACTGCTGGTAGTGATGTGTATTGTGATTCTATTTCAGACTTTATTCGCAAACTGCTGGTAGTGATGTGTCTTGTGATTCTATTTCAGACTTTATTCACAAACTGCTGGTCGTGGTGTTGCGTGATTCTGTTTCAGACTTAAATTACAAACTGCTGATAGCGATTTGTCTGGTGATTTGAATTCAGACATCATATGAAACATGTTGGTAGTGATGCGCTTAATGATTCTTTTTTTTAAATTGCGTCTCACACTGCTTATAGTGATGTTTCTAGTGATTTTGTTTTTGGACTTGATTCACACAGATAGGGTTTATGTTGCTGGTGAATCTGTTTCATACATGATTAACACGCTGTCGGTGTTGATATGTTGTTTGTGTATGCCCGATATGATTAACGTACTGTCGGTAGTGCAGTGTGTAGTTATTGTATATCAGACTTGATCCTATCACTGCTGATAGTGATGGTTCCAGTGATTCTATTTCAGACATGATTAACACCTTTTTAGTAGTAATGACCGAGCAATTCTGTTTGAGACTTGATACGTTCTTTGTTTCTAGTGATATGGCTGGTGATTCTATTTTAGACTTGATCCTCACACTTCTGGTTGCGATGTGTCTTGTGTTTCTATTTCAGAATGATTTTCTTATTTTCTTTCTCCCTGCTGTTAGTGATGTGACCGATGATACTGTTTGAGACATGATTCACGCACAGCGGCTAGTGATGTGACCGGTGATTGTATTTTAGACTTGGTCATATCACTGGTGGTAGTTATGTGACTTACAATTCTTTTTTCAGACTTTGTTTCTAGTGATGTGGCTGGTGATTTTATTTAAGACTTGATCCTTACACAGCTACTCTATTTCTATTTCAGACTTGATCCTCACACTGCTGGTAGCTGGTAGTGATTTGCCATGTAATTCTATTTCAGACTTGATCCTCACACTGCTGGTGGTGATTTGTCATGTTATTCTATTTCAGACTTGATCCTCACACTGATGGTAGTGATTTGTCATGTAATTCTATTTCAGACTTGATCCTCACACTGCTGGTAGTGATTTGTCATGTAATTCTATTTCAGACTTGATCCTCACACTGCTGGTGGTGATTTGTCATGTAATTCTATTTCAGACTTGATCCTCACACTGCTGGTAGTGATTTGTCATGTAATTCTATTTCAGACTTGATCCTCACACTGCTGGTAGTGATGTTTATGGTGATTCTTATCGAGGCTCTGAACACCTGGTTAAAGCGACACGATCAAAGGTCACAATAGTAAGTATACGTTACTCTGTTCTTTAAAGAACCTAACCTGTATCAATAATTCTTGAATAGACATCTGGCATCCCAGGCGAGAAAACAAGCAGATAAAATCTTCGTTAATTTACATGTGAAGCGGTTGTTTTATGCAATCTTGAGTGGAACCAATAAAAAGGAAAAATGTATGAAGTGGTTATAGTTTGATAGTAGGACTTATGTACCAAAAGACGACTTGTGTAGTAACAATATGTTCACCGCCGTGCATATTCACCATGGGCAAGCCTTAAACGTGTTCTTTATTACCAAATTAAATCGTGGCTAAATGATGGTGTCACAAAAATGTTGTCAACACATTAAATTAAAATCAATATTACGTTTCGATTGCAACACACATTATCGCAATAGTTTATTTTTTCCATAAATAACCAGTGTAAGGAATATACAATCAATTAAATTGAATTAATACAATAAAATAAAAATAATGAACTTCAAAATTGAAATATGACCCCCCCCCCCCCTGGTAAATACGGACTTTCCTACAGTAGTAACACATTTCTTGTTTGATATTGTTTTTGTTCATATTGTGGGAGCAGTGGTCTAGTGGTAGGACGCTGGCTTAGAGATCGAGCGGTCCCTGGTTCGAATCCCGCTCTGACCACTGGAATTTTCCCGAGCAAGAAACTTATCTCACATTTGCTCTTCTCCGCCTTGGTGTATAAATGGTTACCTGTGAGGGAAATAAGCCAATGTGCCGTGGCGGTGTGCGGTAAAAATGCCAGAGGTAAAAATGCCATAGGTAAAAATGTCGGATGCAGAAATGCCATAGGTAAAAATGCCAGATGTTATAAAGTTAAAAAGAGTTTTTAGCAATATTTTTTTAAGGATATTGAGTATTGTAAGGAAACATTTTTTAATGAACATGCTATATTTATTCTACTTGTCTCACTTATAAATTTAGACTGTAATTTTGTTATTGTGCTTTATTTATTCTGTTTATTGGTTGGAATTTTTTCTTTGTTCATTAAAGAAAACAAACAAGCATGGTTTTGATGGTGATTATATTTACATTTATTATTAAATGACACATGTATTGATACGTCTAGCTCATTAAAGCATTTAAAGTTTTTTTTTAACTTAGAGTCGATAATAATTATATAGATTTATAAGAGAGTAAATTTTTACTCACACAACTGAAATTTTGTACATAATATCTAATATCTAACTGCAGTCTTTCTTAATCATTTGCGGATTTAAAACATTCAATTAACTTTTCGAAACAATAAGAGCTTTCTCTTACATCAGACATTCTCACACAAGTCATATATTTGTACAAAATGCATAAACATATTGTTGATGTTATTTTGATGAATGTGTATTGTGTATTTATTATTGCTGTATTTATTATTGCTGAAATTGTTGTTTGACGATTATCTGTACAGTCTAATTTATTCGTGGGACGAGTAAAATAAATACAACATGTTCAATTAAAAATGTTTTCGTAGCGTTAGCAACGAATGTAATTCCTACAATACTCAATATATTTATTATTCAAGACTCTATTTTACTAAATAACATCTGGCGTTTTTACCTATGACATTTTTACCACTTTACCGCTGGCATTTTTACCTCTGGCATTTTTACCTGTGGCATTTTTACCTATGGCATTTTTACCAGTAGCATTTTACCTACATTCGTGGCGGTGTGCGGTAAAACTGCATACTGCGCCGAATGTTAACGGACGACTTATGACCCAGTGATCAGGGGGTAAATGTGAAGTCGATTGAAGATCTACACGTGTATCAGATTATAAACACACCTTTACTTATATTAAAGAGATATTGAACTAGTGCAAATAAATTGCCGTTTACAAGTAATGAGGAAATTAACAAATCCAAACATAATTGGTGGACCTCCATCAAGCGCAAATTATTTGGACCCATGTTTTACAGACCCATTGACACAGAGTTAATTTAAAAGTATTGTGCTTTTTTCAGTGCTTGGAAATTTAACTGTGGTTTTGTAACATATTTATGAATCATTGTTTTCATTAGCTTTGTTTCATAATCGCTGTGGGTTTTACTTCTTCACGAAATGCCACAAATCAATTAATCAAATCACGTTAAAGCGGGTTAATTTTACAGTGCGACCATATACACTGATATTTGTATTACTTAACAATACATAACAAAAGTTTTACCAAAAGATGCTGCTTTTAATTGGAGATGTAAGCTTTTTGTACAAAACTCTTTTTTTACATGCACTCTTCGTTGTATTTCAGTCCATCTGGCTCATCTAAGTTTTCCATGCTCCTGTTGGCCACTGTTGTCAAGATGGCGACTCTAACAGTCGGGTACCTGGCGATGCTCCTGGTTATGACCATGAACTACTGGATCCTCATTACAGCGGTCCTTGCCTCTGGCATTGGTCATCTCATTATGCGACCCATCATCACCGCCTGCTGCAGTCCTCCAGATAGAATATCTACCCATCAGGAACTTGCAAATGCGCAGAGGGTGAACTGCTCTACGTCCGAGAGTATGTCCTGCAAACCACTGTGTGAGGCGGCACAGTCGGACGCGATTGAAGTTCCAAACGGAGAAGAGGAGACTACACCGTTGACTTGGGACCCACAGCTTGATAAGCCCTGTTCACAAACATGACTGACTGGATGTTCACTTTCTACTTTGTTCTTGAGCAGCATTATACTGAGATAAGTTTTGTTCGGCCATGTGTACATACATTACGAATTGTTAAATGCCACGTAACGCCATACAGAAGGCCTACATGTACATGCCTTTACTTCATCAAATACAGTACAGCTCACGCAAAACAAACATATTCCGCGATCCGCGGAGTCAGACGCCATCTTGTGTTCGCGGAGTCGACTCGGAATCGACTATCTGGTCGCCGAGTAGCCGCGTCTGTCCGCCGAGGCACTCCGCATCTCGTCTCCGCGACACGCCTCGGCATGATGCCGAGGAATTTGTTGATGATGTCGAGTCATTCGGCGGACAATCGTATTAATTATAATTTACAATGTACATGTACCTCGGATAGAAATGGAGTTTCGCATAATAAAATTTATTACATGGAGCGTTACTACGTTGCGAAACAATTCAATACATAATACATTGACAATAAGGTTTTGCATCATCTGTCCAAATTTTCCAAATGTCCAAATTATCTTTATTAACTGTTTCTTAACCCTTTCCCTGATAGATGCGTATAATCCCGAGTCTATCGTTTCCCCGATACATGCGTTTATGACTGTCATTCTCAATTACCACATACATGCGAATTTTCCCGTCTCTATCCATTACCCGCTAATCCCGTATATTCCATTTTCAAATGCAAATTCTGATTAATACTGACGAGAAAAGTGCTCAAGAAAACTCATTAACACAGACATCCAACATTTTTCTAAAATATCAAAGGAATTTCGGCATATGTTTCTAATTAAAGATTTGATGAAATAGGTGTCCAATCGGGACAAGGGTAACACAAATAAATACATGTATAAGCCCATGATATTTTCGTGTCCAGTGTTTGTCTAAAACAAAAAGCGCGCGAAAATAGGCGTGGGTGAATTCATTGATACACAAAACTACGTAGCGCAGACAACATTGTTAAACTTCGTAGTGAATTTCCATTTGAGTATCGGGGTATCTCGCAAATGATTTTGACATTTTCCTGAATAAAATAAAAGTCAAAAACGCTGTATCATTTTCATATTTTAGTTCGTTCAATATTGCAACAATTACTGTATTGTATCTGATTGCACACAAAGTGCCGTGTAAAGTTAATATTCTTTTACAACGACCAATAAACAGCGTCATTTATATTTAGATTTTATGCAAGATGTATAAGTCATTTTCAGAAAATTGGGAGAAAGGAAAAGCGATTTTTCGAAAAGAAACCAACGTTTTTTTTTTTCCATTTAATTTGTCATAATTATTTATATTTTGTTTTGTCTGTGTATGTTTGATTGGGTCTCATTTGTTTTTTGAAACAAATCTTATGGACAAAAAATATCGTAATGGTAAATGTTTAAAGCAAGTCCCGTTTCCGAGATCATATACGAGAATTACTTCGATATGTTTACTGATAAATTATGGTTTTGACAGACGACACGTGCTTATCTAAAGTGTGTTTTTGTAATACACGGGATATTGGTTTATCGTTGCTTGGTTGCGCAATAAAACAAAGACGCAGTCGGCGGTTTTCAGAAGGCCTTTTGTACTGACCAACATAATAGTTAATAGTGCACGTGCTTATCTAACATTTAGGGATAAAACACACGGGAGACTAGACACTTTGTGCTTGTTTGGGCCATAACCGGTGGTTATTTTCCGTAGCACACGTATCCAGAAATTAACGAGTTCGGGTAATAAAGCACTGAGATTATGATCTGAAAACTGCATGGAGTCCGAAATGAAACAAAATGCCGACAAATCAAAAGATTAACCGCCTAATGTTTCAGTATAAAAAATGCCGACAAAGCAAATGATTAACCGCCTAATGTTTCAGTATAAAATTCGATATTTTAAGGCGGGGTTCTCACTGCATTTCCTTTTGCATTCGCAAACGCTTGTATAACTTGTTATTTGCACAGATTTATTTAAATTACAATGAAAATGCTCACGCTTTTCAGGCAGATAATGTGATATTACACAAGTCATCTTTATTTTCGCGCAATTTCTAAGAGAACAGCAGATTAACAAGTGTATTTAATTGTCACAATAATGATACTGTTTTGCGTCGCAACATTATTTCGGTAGTCACATTTATGCCGAGTTTAATGTTTCAATATATTGCCCGATAATTTCGTTTATTAAATTTATATTTAGATGCAACATGCACATGGCCATTTCTGAAAATCGGGACGAAGTGAAAGTTATCATTTTTAAATATAAACGAATATAAGTTTTTATTAAAATTGTCAACAGTATTTATATTTATTTTCTATATGTATAGTTGTTTGGTTCTCATATGGATTTTCGCAAATCTTATGATACTCAATATGTTATTTTCGATGTTTAAAGCAAATCTTGTTTCCGAGATCATGTTCGGGATTAAACTGTGTAAGGTTCATTGATATGGTTATTATGACCTACAAAATCATTATGTATCAAGTTCCGTATGCAGAGAAGCTGACCAAAGGTTTACACAATCACGCAGAAGTAAACATATGTATTTTTTTAGGCAAATCGCCGCGTGTAAAGACGCCGCGTGATGCCGCGGATATATGCCGAGGCAGAAACAGACGCGGCGTAACTCCGCGAATTATCGCGGAGTGCCTCGGCATGATGCCGAGGGATTACTCGTTGTGGATGCGGAGTAATTTCGAAAACAAAAGAGTGTGTCCGCGGCGTAGCCGCGGATTTTGTTGGTTTTGCGTGAGCTGTACTGTAGCTTAGCAACATGTTTTTGCATAATCAAATTAGTAAAAAGTATACATAAAGAGATATCGTTCCCATACACAACAAGTGATATTATGTAGTAATGAAGTGATGAACTCTATTGACAAACATATGATGTATGTATAAACATATTCTTAAAGTATAATTATGTCTGTGTACACATGTAGTCAATGTACTTATATACAAGTATATGTTTTATCGTTGCAAAAGGTTGCTGTGTGTAGCATACTGCACACTTCTAAACAAAGTATCTCCCGCTTATTTTGATTATTTACTTACGCATGATTTGCTACAAAATTTACACCTCCATGCTTACCATACATGTACATGCTTATCTACTTTATGCGTGTTGGCTTTCGTGATAGTACGAAAAAGGAAAAATGCCCCCGTCCCTCCCTGGTGGACATGTTTTTTCAAACTTGTCCAAGATATCATTGGGACAAATCTTCTGACCAAGTTTCATGATGATCGGACAATAAATGTGGCCTCTAGAGTGTAAACAAGGTTTTATTATAGCTACATGTATATAAGGAACAAGAGGGCCTGAAAGTCCCAAAGTCGCTCACCTGAGATAACAATTTATTATTAGGACAAATCTTCTGACCAAGTTTCATGAAGATCGGAAAAGAAATGTGGCCTCTAGAGTGTTAACAAGGTTTTACTATAGCCATATAGGGAAAAATGCCCAACCCCTGGCAGCCATGTTTTTCAACCAACCGGCATCATTTTTGAACTCGTCCAAGATATTATTGGGATGAATCTTCTGACCATGTTTCATGAAGATCGGACAGTAAATGTGGCCTCTAGAGTGTTAACAAGATGCCCCGCCCCTTGGAAGCCATGTTTTTCAAGCAAACATAATTATTTTCTAACTCATCCAAGATATCATTTAGACCAATTTTTGACCAAATTTCATGAAGATTGGACAATAAAGATGGTCTCTAGAGTGTTAACGAGGTTTTACTATAGCCATATAAGGAAAAATGCCCCGCCCTTGGTGGCCATGTTTTTAAAGCAAACAAAACCATTTTCGAAGTCATGCAAGATATCATTGGGACAAATCTTCTGACCAAGTTTCATGATGATCGGAAACACCTCTAGTGTTGGGAATTTAGCGCGCCGTCGTGTGACGCCGCCGTTGGCGCGCCGTTGTGTGACGCCGCCGAATAACGTCATATACATGCACGTCATCTTGTTATTGTTGTTTCAGTTTATATATTGTTATGATTGAGAAAGGACGACATTAAAACGTAAAACACAACGCTATACTTATTTATTCAATTCACGTAGACATTTTGGTGCCGTGACTAAAAACTAAGGATGCCGTCAACAAATACAGATAAGTTAAAGGGGCAGAGACTAGGAAATCAGAGAGTAATCGAGCGATTGATCGAAAGATTGGAAGAAAATGACAAATTGCAGTTTGAACCAACCATCGTTGCAATAGAGAACCAGTTGGAGATAATACGAGGATTAAATGAGAAAATAATCGCACTATCAGACGCGGAATCGACCCCAGACGAGCTGTTGGACTCGCAGATGTACGTTTTTGACATGGAAGCGAAGCTTCGGAGATACCGTCAAAATATGCGTGATCACCCATCTTCAAGTAGTACAGCCGTCCATGATACTAGTCTGTCGATGTCCGTTATGCAGCCACCCGAGTTATCCAATACACGCTATCGAAGCGTAGAGGAAGAACCACACGCGCCTCTGCAGTTACCTACCCTACCGACATCATCCGAAAACGTTAATCAGTCGTCGCTTCCGGCCTTTCATAAACCCCGTCAAGTCTCTACCACCATCGCTGACACCAACATAATGCATACAGCCTAGCAGAACGTTAAGCACCAAACATCCGGTGACACAAACACGCATAACAAACCTTCGCCCAGTGAAAGTTCAAATCGATCTGGAGCCGCACATAGCAGGTCTAGGGAAAGGAATAAGGAGCAGGACGCTCGTTCGACGCCTCAAAATTGGTCAGAGGCTATGGGCGGGTCCGGCAGGCCTGTAAAGTCTACCAGAGAAAGTCAAAGCAATATTGAAACGGTCGAGTCATGCAAAACTTTACGACGAGATGCAGAAAGCGAACCTGTCGCCATACTTAAGGCGTCGAGCAGATCTGTGGGACTAAGCGGTGTTCCTCGGACACCAAGAAAGTTTTCGGCCGACTATCCCAAGGATCCCGGGCTGAGTTTAAGCCGCACTAGGAATGGCTCCTATATGACGTCAGGTGGCACTCCCCAGGAGCACGGGGTTAGTTTGGACAAGATTCCCAAACCGTCGGTGAGTTCAAACCGCAATCCCGATGGACCCGTCGTGAGTTCGAATAAAACTCCCCAGAATCCTGGGATACTCTCTGATCACTCCCAGCGAGAGATCAAGAAACTGTCCGATTACTGGAGCCGACAGAGCCCACTAGCGGAGAGTTCGCCGCGACTGCGGAGCAACCGGAAGTCACTTTTTAACACCAATGAGTGCCTGGGAAAACTATTGCAATCAACACTAGTTCGAAAAAGAAGCAGAAGTCAAGACTGCCCGGAGCAGACAGGCAATTTGACATCGGAGAATCTTCCGGAATCTCCATTTCCGTCCACGAGTTCGGATTCAAAATCGCCATCCAGTCGGAAATGGCCGGAAACCAACCATTCATAAGAGCAGACGACATCGGAAGCGCTCAATGCAAGCGTCGTTCCAAAGAGTGCATGCAGGGACGTCTCATCTACATCTACATGGTATCATCAAACTGTCATGGATTGACATTACGTCATTCAAACACCGAGAAAAACACGTAGACGCCAAAACGGCAAAAGCTCAATAAATGACAATATTATTTCATGTAAAAAAGGAAACACTTACTGTATATGAAATTCGAAACATCAGCGCATCTACTCCACGAAAGAAGACTGACTGGACTTCCATACAGTGACACTAAAGCCGTTGGTGATAGTTCATTCCCCAACGTTACACGTCGTGATATCACACAACGCGCACAGGCTCGCGTGCGTCTTATCGAACAGTACCGTCACCGGTGGACTCACGAATATCTGACGTCAATGAGGGAATTCCAAACGAAAGGCGGCAACAACCATCAGACGATACGTTTGGGCGACGTTGTTATCGTGCAGGACGACTTCAAACCGCGACTTCAGTGGACCTGGCTGTGGTAGACGAGCTTCTCACCGGAAATGATGGGTTGACGAGGGCCGCGCGCCTCCGTACATCAAGTCGAATCACCATCAGACCAATCGTCAAACTATACCCGCTAGAAGTACAATGTGACGACAACTGACTTTAATTGTGTGCAATCAAGTGTTGAACTCTTTTCTGATGTTATGGACATTTGAAGTTTTAAAAACATCAATAGATTTAATTATTTTATTTAAATAAGCATATTTTGTAAGTGTATATTAACATTTCGCGGCCCGGAGAATGTTGGGAATTTAGCGCGCCGTCGTGTGACGCCGCCGTTGGCGCGCCGTTGTGTGACGCCGCCGAATAACGTCATATACATGCACGTCATCTTGTTATTGTTGTTTCAGTTTATATATTGTTATGATTGAGAAAGGACGACATTAAAACGTAAAACACAACGCTATACTTATTTATTCAATTAAAGTAGACAAGGTAGTAGTTCAAGGAGTAGTGTTAACAAGGTTTTACTATTATAATAGCCATATGAGGAAAAATGTCCCTCCCCCGTGTTGGTCATGTTTTTCAACCAACCGGCATCATTTTTGAACTCGTCCATGATATTATTGGGATGAATCTTCTGACCGAGTTTCATGAAGATCGGAAAATAAATGTGGCCTCTAGAGTGTTAACAAGATTTTACAAAAGCCATATATAGCCATATAAGGAAAAATACGCTACCACTTGGCAGCCATGTTTTTCGAGCAAACGTAACCATTTGCGAACTCATCCAATATATCAATAAGGCAAATCTTCTGACCATATTTCATGAAGATTGGACAATAAATGTGGCCTCTAGAGTGTTAACAAGGTTTTACAAACGCCATATATAGCCTTTTAAGGAAAAATGCCCCGCCCCCTGGTGGCCATGTTTTCAAAGAAACCAAAACCATTATCGAAATCTTTCAAGATATCATTGGGACAAATCTTCTGACCAAGTTTCATGAAGATCGGAAAATAAATGTGGCCTCCAGAGTGTTAACAAGGCAAATGTTGACGCAGCACGACACACAACTCATGACGGACAAAAGCGATCACAAAAGCACACCATGAGCACATTGTGCTTGGTTGAGCTACACGTAATAAACGAAACGTTTGCCCTTCGGTTAATTTTAGTGTGAGGAGCAAAACTTCATTATTATCAAACGAAATATATATAAAGATCTCTTCAATTAATAGAAAAAACTGAAAAGCAGGGCGGAAATACAAGAGCCATAGCTCTTCAATATTTATGGAGTGACCGTCCATGAATTATTTTGTTATACAGTGTATAGCTACATTGTCATATCTGTGCAATTCATAAGTACAACAATACTGAAGGGATTCAAACGATACTGCATACTAGTATTGCAATCGAATGCATTGTTAGGAAATGTTTAGGAAAAGGAACATAACTCTTTTTTCAATATATACAGAGTTACATGTAGTGGCCTTTTGTTTATTTACTTATTCATAGAACAACTCTATTAGTATTGAATGTACTAATAAAACCACATATATTTATAGATTATAGTGGCAAGAAGAGCAGAGTACATGAACTGTCTTTTCAATTTTTTGAGTTATTGTTCATCGATTTGTTTTCTTGCGAATAGTGTCAATTTATTAAGAAGAGTTTTGCTAAAAAATAATAAATGGGAATTGCCCTTTGATAATGCTTTTCTGTGGTGCCCTTTGATAATGATGCGGATTTAAATGCTTTTGTATTGGGGGGATTGAAAATAAAACCACATAATCTCATTTAATTTTAACTTACATGTGAACAGAACAAGAATCATGAATCTCTCTTCAATAATTTTGAATTATTTTACTTGTGCACGGCATAGATCCATATCCGTGAAAGCCAGCAGTTACAATTCAGTTGGTACCTAAGTTTGATTTTGACGTCGAAATATTGCTGCGGAATGTCAACACCTTGATCTATTTGAACTGTTCGTATTCTTACATGTACATATAAACCATTCTGAATTTTTGAGTATGAGCTCATCAAATCATAGATTTAATACCTCTTCAGGGTAATCCATCTGACACAAGTTATAATACAAGAGGGCCATGATGGCCCTGTATCGCTCCATTGCTGAAAAAGGCTGAAACAAATATTCTCTGCATGTGCAAATACTTAAATATAGGCCTTATTTAAGCACATGTGCACTTTTGTGACCCCCTAGGTTTGGTCAAATTTAACCCCACTTTGTAGAGGACTACTATATCTCACTACATGTACGTACAAAATATGGTAGCCCTAGGCCAAATGGTTATAGACAAGAGATTTTTAAAGTGTTCACAAAATAGGCCCTATATAAGCGTATGTTCAGTTTTGTGACCCCCGGGCAGGGTCAAATTTGACCCAATGGGCATTATTTGAACAAACTTATACCAAATTTGGTAGCCCTATGCCTTATGGTTAGGGACAAGTAGATTTTTAAAGTTTTCACAAAATAGGCACTATAATCGATTTAGTGGCCCCTAGGGCAGGGTCAAATTTTACTCCTTGGTCATATTTTGAACAAACTAAGTGGAGGACTATACAATGTCCCTACATACCAAATTGTGTAGCCCTAGGCATAATGGTTATGGACAAGATTTTTTTTCACAAAATAGGCATTACATGTATATAAGCATATGTTCAATTTTGTGACCCCCGGGGCAGGTTCAAATTTGACTCCAGGGATAAAATTTGAACAAATTTGGTAGAGACTATAAGATGTCACTACATACCAAATTTGATAGCCCTAGGCCGGATGGTTATGGACAAGAAGATTTCACAAAATAGGCCTTATATAAGCATATGTTCAATTTTGTGACCCCCGGGGCAGGGTCAAATTTGACCCCAGGGGCATAATTTGAAGAAATTTGGTAGAGGACTATTAGATGTCTCGAAATACCAAATTTATTAACCCTAGGCCAATTGGTAATGGACGAGAATTTTTAAAGTTTTCAAAAAATAGGCCATATATAAGCATATGTTCAATTTTGTGACCCCCGGGGCAGGGTCAAATTTGACCCCAGGGGCACAATCTGAACAAACTTGGTAGAGGACTATTGGATGTCTCTACATACCAAATTTGATAGCCCTAAGCCCAAAGGTTATGGACGAGAATTTTTAAAGTTTTCAAAAAATAGGCCATATATAAGCATATGTTCAATTTTGTGACCCCCGGGGCAGGGTCAAATTTTACCCAAGGAGCATAATTGGAAGAAATTTGGTAGAGGACTATAATATGTCTCTACATACCAAATTTGATAGCCCTATGCCCAGTGGTTATGGACGAGAACATTTTTAAAGTTTTCACAAAATAGGCCTTATATAAGAATATGTTCAATTTTGTGACCCCTGGGGCAGAGTCAAATTTGATCCCAGGGGCATAATTTAAAAAAAATGGTAGAGGACTATTTGATGTCTCTACATACCAAATTTATAAGCCCTAGGCTCAATGGTTATGGACGAGAATTTTTTTAAAGTTTTCACAAAATAGGCCATATACAAGCATATGTTCAATTTTGTGACCCCCAGGGCAGGGTCAAATTTGACCCCAGGGGCATAATTTGAAGAAATTTGGTAGAGGACTATGAGATGTCTCTACATACCAAACTTGATAGACCTAGGCCGAATGGTTATGGACGTTAAGATTTTTAAAGTTTTTACAAAATAGGCCTTATATAAGCAAATTTTCATTTTTGTGACCCCAGGGGCAGGGTCAAATTTGACCCCATGAACAAATTTGAAAGAGGTTCATCCCAGGAACATTCCTGAGAAATTTCATCAGAATTGGACCAGTAGTTTAGGAGAAGAAGATGTTTTGAGGAAGAGTTAACGCACGCACGCATGGACGAACGCACGCACGACGGACACAGGACCATGACATAAGCCCCGCTGGCCTCTGGCCAGTGGAGCTAATGATCTTTATCAAGAGCCAATAAAATGTTTTGAAAATTAGCTGCCAGTAGACCCGAACAGTTGTTTTCCCCATTTTGGGTATGAAGTTGGGGCCATTTGGACTGAGATATATCACTCCTATTTTTACTAAAATTTGAAAAATGTATTTCATCTTGTCGAAAAATGTATTAGTTATTACCCATAGGTTTTTACGGGCAATGATAAAAAAGCAACAAATATTCATGAACCAAAATGTTTCAATAAATGAGGAATTAAAGTAGTTCAATTTTAAATTCATTTATATTGGATTTGTGGTTGCATTATATTAGGAGGAAATGCGTATTATTGCACTTGTCTATCATTCAATTTCTCCAAGGATTATATACTATTTAATTTAACAAGATTTTGGACATGAATCAACATCTTGAGAAATCATGTTACCAATCATATTGGTTCTTTGGTACATAAGGCATTCAAACTTTTTCCAACGCCACTTGCCTTTTTAAATATATTACAAGTTAACTTAAAAAAAAGCTCCATAACATACACAATTCATTAAATATGTTTGCTTCTGTTGTCATAAGAAGCCATAGACTTCACTGGAAAGGAGGGTACATACATATTTTTTTTGTCATTCCTACGCAGTCATTTAATTAATGATATCATCGTTATCCCTCTGATTATGTAATGTCTTACCACAAACAGCATGCAAATAGCATCTATCTAGCAAAATATCTAACTTTATTTGGATGTCAAAATTTATTGCACACATTTTATTAATTCATTAACAATGCCAGAACAGAAATATTGGAAAAAGTCACAGAAAATTCCAACTGAAGATCTGTCATGGATGAATTCCCAACATACTATCACATAGTTATTTCACACATACAAATTTTTGTTCTATCTCATAGATGCCAACTGATTCTCCTTTCTTCTCATCATAATCTACCCACTCCTGAAATAAATTAAGTTCTCCATTTCATCCACTGAAACAAATATTTTTGATCATGCATTTACATAGTCGGTGTCAAGAGAACATGATGGCCATTTGAAATAGTGAGTATCTGAATATCAAAATAGCATACGTGTCTAGGACATACAAAATTCAAAGTCTATATACACTCATATATCATTAAAAGTTATGAACATGAACAAATGCGACAATTCTACAAATTCCAACAAGACATTTTAAGATACAACTAGAGCTTTGTCACAGACATGACGAATACCCCTACATGCCGCATCAACACAGAATATTTTGCATGTTGTCTTCACAAAAAACAGCGGACACCATGCTCAATGTTTAAAACGCACTAAGTGACACCAAGACCTAGTTTTTGACCCGGCATGGCCCATGTTCGAACTTGACCTATACATTATCTAGATAGTGTACAACTTCTGACCAAGTGTGGTGAAGATCGGATGAAAACTACTTGAATAAGAGAGCGCACACCATGCTGAATGTGTAAAACGTACTAAGTGACCCTGTGACCTAGTTTTTATCTGGCATGGCCCATGTTCTAACTTGGCTTTAAGATCATCTAGATAAAACTTCTGACCAAGTGTGGTGAATATCGGATTAAAACCATTTGAATAAGAGAGCGGACACCATACTTAATGTTAAAAAACGCACTAAGTGACCCTGTGACCTAGTTTTTGACCATGTTCCAACTTGGCCTTATAATTATCTAGATAAAACTTCTGACCAAGTTTGGTGAAGAACAGATGAAAATAACTTGAATTAGAGAGTGGAGACTTAATACGGACCAACCGACAGACAAGTTCATTCCTATATACCCCCTTAAACTTCGTTTGTGGGGGTATAAATAGAATACGCGATGTTATATGTTAATATGATGGAATGTACTCATAAGCTTCTTGATTAAAGGCCTTTTTCTTCTTGACAGACAAACTACCATTTTACAAATCAATACCACTAGTACAACTTTTGACACCATCATTCTTAACTTTTACTGAAATGTTCAAGCCCTCATTCTTAATGCAAACTTACCCCCTCGGTCAATGACACCTCTGGGTACGGTGTGCCAGTCTCCTCCCCCTCAGCTTAGAAGCCAACCTGTAACATCAAAGATGATCAAATAATTCAATATTCAATTAGCACCATAGATGACAAAATTTAAACTGTATTGAACAATGATAACATGAACTTATTTAAAATAGATATGAAGTAATTTTATACTGTGAAAAACACTAACAAGTCAGTGGGTCATTAATAGTGTCATTTCTAAACATTTACTCCTGAAATAAATCATTACCAGTGTTTTATTATTTTTTTTGCTTATGAGTAAGCTTTACTGAACTATTTTAGAAACAGCATCTTAATATACATTTACAAAAAACGAAATTCATTTTTGATAATACATGTACATACATCGATATTCCAAGACAATGATAAAGCATTGCATACATATCATTTAATGATAATTAGTCTTAAGCACGACAACACTTTCAAATTTCTTAGTTTTTACCTAAACATCTTGAATAACTATAAGTATGTAGTTTGAGTATTCATTATTTATCAACTAAAAGTTTAAATGACAATACATAAGTTGACAGAAAAACACACACAAATGAGTCTATGAATCTATCTACACAGTTTACTATTCTGCACAATGAATTATCTGACTAAAAAGTGTGTATGTGTGTGTGTGTGTGTGTGTGTGTGTGTGTGTGTGTGTGTGTGTGTGCGTGCGTGCGTGCGTGCGTGCGTGCGTTCGAGCGAGCGTGCGTGCGTGCGTGCGTGCGTGCGTGCGTGCGTGCGTGCGTGCGTGCGTGTGTGTGTGTGTGTGTGTGTGTGTGTGTTAGCCAAATTTCAATAGCAATTACAAGGATTTTGGTTCAATAAAGACTTGTTTCATTTTATGTGTACCTTCCGACCAAATGACTCAAAATATACCCCAACTTCCATCGTAATGAATGACGACCATGTTTGACTCTGACCTCTCAGTCTGGCCTCAACCACTGAGATAGGAATACAATTTGTGCACACAATTTTTGCATGTTTGCAAAATGTGATCATTTGTTGCAAGTAACTTAAAAATTATTGATTACAATATTAAATTGACAAGCCATAAAAGACGTAACTGAGAACCATTATGCCTGACAGTTTGAGGGGGGGAGCAGGACACAACTCAATATGATATGTAATTTCCTAGTTAATGTCTCTACTGCTCTCACCCCTCACCCTTGGGTAAAAGTCCACTGGTTCTACCCCTCGGCAGTCAAACACGACAACAGTCTCGAACTGGTTGGTGTCCTCAGCATTATATGAAGAGATGCTGTCTGGCAAGATATCTGAATTATAATCAATCAGGGTCAGCTGAGTACCTAGTACATTGTACCTGGCTTAAGGAGAATATATCCTGCCAAGAATACATCATGCTTGATATCATTCCACGTTTCAACTTACAGATTACATTGTACCTTACAATTACATTTATCCTTCTTTATTGTGAAATACATTATATGCTTGGTTCTTAATGCTTTATTGAAAAACATATCTTGTTTTTCATTTCTCCAAGGGCATATGCGTACCTATGGAGTTTTCCCTTGAACACAGTTTACATTTGAGCACAAGACTAGCATGGCCGCGACCACCTTTCAATGGAGCACTCTCCTACAAAAAAAGGAATTGAAAACAAAACAATTAAAACTGATGAACATGGTAAAGACCATACAATATACTTTATACATAGGAAGAAAGTATAACAAAAATTAATCAATGTTTTGTCAACAATTAAAGAGCTTTTAATGAATATAAATCATTAAAAAAATATTTCCAATTTCCAATCACAAAAATAAAGGAATAGCACTATCAATATGAATTTTGAAGGCATTTATATAGGAAACAAGCGATGTTTTTGTGAAACACTATGTCCCCATATATTTGACCTTTGACCTTGAATGATGATCTTGATTTCGACCTTTCACCACTCAAAATTTTCAGCTCCATGAGATACACATGTGTGCCAAATATCAAGTTGCTATCTTCAATATTGCAAAAATGTACATTAAATGAGCAATTTTGACCCATATATTTGACCTTTGACCTTGAAGGATGACCTTGACCTTTTGCCACTCAAAATGTGCAGCTCCATCAGATACACATGCATGCCAAATATGAAGTTGCTATCTTCAATATTGCAAAAGTTATGGCAAATGTTAAAGTTTGCACAAACAAACAAACAAACCAACAGACAGGGCAAAAACAATTTGTCCCCCACTATAGGGGTGGGTGACATAAAAATAGGTTAGAAATACCAAGCTGCAGCCAGAGAAGTTTTATCATCATCTCCACTAACATACACCACTGTTTTATTTAGTCTTGACTAAAAAATAACAAACACATCAAGGAGGAAAAAAAAATAAATTAAAAAACACACACACACACACTCAAATGACTGGCAATATATTAAACAACAGTGACCTTAAGGTCAATATGGTACTTAACAACAGTAGAGATGGAAAAATCTGAATATTTCTATTAAATTATTGACAGTTGAACAGTTGAAAGGCTACTCACAAAATTTCAAATCTTATTATTTTGAATCTTTAGAAAGTAGTTTTCTAAACATTAAGACTTATTTACCAAACAACACCAGCAGAATTACACAAGAAAGGATTGAGTTTAAAAAATCGATTAATCTGCAGTTACAAACAAAGCTGATGCTTTTAAAGGGACCATCAACCGCGATTGATGAAAAAAGAAAAGTTCTAAAATACCATATTTTTTACAAATATTAGTTTATATTGAATAAAATATCTGGTATATTACATTACTTGAAAAAAGTTGTTAAGGTTTCATATGTTCAGTATATTCGATATAAATTTTACTGGGTACAGGTACCAGGTAACTTCCAGTTAACTATCAAGAAAAAAAAAAATATATATATTTATTTATTTATAGTTAACTGGTATATATATATATATATATATATATATATATATATATATATATAGTTACACATTCATTTTTTAAATAAGCAATTAGAATAATTAAACCATTATAGTTTGTCCTGGTATATATTCGTATAACTGTGGAATTAAATAAACAACGAAACCGTTAGACACATACAAAATAAGTTATTAAGGAATTATTCTTAGATTGTAGAACCTTAATATATTACGCCACTTAGGCTAATAATAATGCGAGACAATAATGTATTCGGAATTACCAAGCATAATTTCGTCGTTTGACGGTCGCCAGTCGGAGCTCATGTGGACCAACAAGTGTTGCAGTCATGTTGCGGTTGATTTCGTTGGTCTTGTGCTCCATGTAGGGGATGCGGTTGATCTCGTTCGTCTTGTGCTCCATGTAGGGAATGGGTTGATCTCGTTGTCTTGTGCTCCATGTAGGGAATGCGGAGGGTTGATCTCGCTGGTCTTGTGCTCCATGTAGGGGATGGGTTTATCTTGTTGGTCTTGTGCTCCATATAGGGTTGCAGTCATGTTGCGGTTGTTCTCGATGGTCTTGTGCTCCATGTCGGGGATGGGTTGATCTCGTTGGTCTTGTGCTCCATGTAGGGTTGCAGTCATATTGCGGTCATATACTGAGATAGGAATACAATTTGTGCACACAATTTTTGCATGTTTGCAAAATGTGATCATTTGTTGCAAGTAACTTAAAAATTATTGATTACAATATTAAATTGACAAGCCATAAAAGACGTAACTGAGAACCATTATGCCTGACAGTTTGACGGGGGGGGGAGCAGAACACAAATCAATATGATATGTAATTTCCTAGTTAATGTCTCTACTGCTCTCACCCCTCGCCCTTGGGTAAAAGTCCACTGGTTCTACCCCTCCGCAGTCAAACACGACAACAGTCTCGAACTGGTTGGTGTCCTCAGCATTATATGAAGAGATGCTGTCTGGCAAGATATCTGAATTATAATCAATCAGGGTCAGCTGAGTACCTAGTACATTGTACCTGGCTTAAGGAGAATATATCCTGCCAAGAATACATCATGCTTGATATCATTCCACGTTTCAACTTACAGATTGCATTGTACCTTACAATTACATTTATACTTCTTTATTGTGAAATACATTATATTCTTGGTTCTTGTTGCTTTATTGAAAAACATTTTTTTTTTTCATTTCTCCAAGGGCATATGCGTACCTATGGAGTTTTCCCTTGAACACAGTTTACATTTGAGCACAAGACTAGCATGGCCGCGACCACCTTTCAATGGAGCACTCTCCTACAAAAAAAGGAATTGAAAACAAAACAATTAAAACTGATGAACATGGTAAAGACCATACAATATACTTTATACATAGGAAGAAAGTATAACAAAAATTAATCAATGTTTTGTCAACAATTAAAGAGCTTTTAATGAATATAAATCATTAAAAAAATATTTCCAATTTCCAATCACAAAAATAAAGGAATAGCACTATCAATATGAATTTTGAAGGCATTTATATAGGAAACAAGCGATGTTTTTGTGAAACACTATGTCCCCATATATTTGACCTTTGACCTTGAATGATGATCTTGATCTCGACCTTTCACCACTCAAAATTTTCAGCTCCATGAGATACACATGTGTGCCAAATATCAAGTTGCTATCTTCAATATTGCAAAAATGTACATTAAATGAGCAATTTTGACCCATATATTTGACCTTTGACCTTGAAGGATGACCTTGACCTTTTACCACTCAAAATGTGCAGCTCCATCAGATACACGTGCATGCCAAATATGAAGTTGCTATCTTCAATATTGCAAACGTTATGGCAAATGTTAAAGTTTGC
Organism: Dreissena polymorpha; assembly: GCF_020536995.1. Taxonomy (NCBI): domain Eukaryota; kingdom Metazoa; phylum Mollusca; class Bivalvia; order Myida; family Dreissenidae; genus Dreissena; species Dreissena polymorpha. The sequence goes on along the minus strand of NC_068361.1, from coordinate 24,279,537 downwards.
ACAAACAAACAAACAAACCAACAGACAGGGCAAAAACAATATGTCCCCCACTATAGGGGTTGGTGACATAAAAATAGGTTAGAAATACCAAGCTGCAGCCAGAGAAGTTTTATCATCATCTCCACTAACATACACCACTGTTTTATTTAGTCTTGACTAAAAAATAACAAACACATCAAGGAGGAAAAAAAAATAAATTAAAAAAAACACACACACACACTCAAATGACTGGCAATATATTAAACAACAGTGACCTTAAGGTCAATATGGTACTTAACAACAGTAGAGATGGAAAAATCTGAATATTTCTATTAAATTATTGACAGTTGAACAGTTGAAAGGCTACTCACAAAATTTCAAATCTTATTATTTTGAATCTTTAGAAAGTAGTTTTCTAAACATTAAGACTTATTTACCAAACAACACCAGCAGAATTACACAAGAAAGGATTGAGTTTAAAAAATCGATTAATCTGCAGTTACAAACAAAGCTGATGCTTTTAAAGGGACCATCAACCGCGATTGATGAAAAAAGAAAAGTTCGAATATACCATATTTTTTACAAATATTAGTTTATATTGAATAAAATATCTGGTATATTACATTACTTGAAAAAGTTGTTAAGGTTTCATACGTTCAGTATATTCGGTATAAATTTTACTGTGTACAGGTACCAGGTAACTTCCAGTTAACTATATATAAATATATATATATATATATATATATATATATATATATATATATATATATATTTATTTATAGTTAACTGGTATATATATACCATATATAGTTACACATTCATTTTTTAAATAAGCAATTAGAATAATTAAACCATTATAGTTTGTCCTGGTATATATTCGTATAACTGTGGAATTAAATAAACAACGAAACCGTTAGACACATACAAAATAAGTTATTAAGGAATTATTCTTAGATTGTAGAACCTTAATATATTACGCCACTTAGGCTAATAATAATGCGAGACAATAATGTATTCGGAATTACCAAGCATAATTTCGTCGTTTGACGGTCGCCAGTCGGAGCTCATGTGGACCAACAAGTGTTGCAGTCATGTTGCGGTTGATTTCGTTGGTCTTGTGCTCCATGTAGGGGATGCGGTTGATCTCGTTCGTCTTGTGCTCCATGTAGGGAATGCGGAGAATTGATCTCGCTGGTCTTGTGCTCCATGTAGGGGATGGGTTGATCTTGTTGGTCTTGTGCTCCATGTAGGGTTGCAGTCATGTTGCGGTTGTTCTCGATGGTCTTGTGCTCCATGTAGGGGATGGGTTGATCTCCTTGGTCTTGTGCTCCATGTAGGGTTGCAGTCATATTGCGGTTGATCTCGTTGGTCTTGTGCTCCATGTAGGGGATGCGGTTGATCTCGTTCGTCTTGTGCTCCATGTAGGGGATGAGGTTGATCTCGTTGGTCTTGTGCTCTATGTAGGGGATGGGTTGATCTCGTTGGTCTTGTGCTCCATGTAGGGGATGCGGTTGATCTCGTTGGTCTTGTGCTCTATGTAGGGTATGGGTTGATCTCGTTGGTCTTGTGCACCATGTAGGGGATGCGGTTGATCTCGTTGGTCTTGTGCTCCATGTAGGGGATACGGTTGATCTCGTTGGTCTTGTGCTCCATGAAGGGGATGAGGTTGATCTCGTTGGTCTTGTGCTCTATGTAGGGTATGGGTTGATCTCGTTGGTCTTGTGCTCCATGTAGGGGATGAGGTTGATCTCGTTGGTCTTGTGCTCCATGTGGGGATGGGTTGATCTCGTTGGTCTTGTGCTCCATGTAGGGGATACGGTTGATCTCGTTGGTCTTGTGCTCCATGTAGGGGATACGGTTGATCTCGTTGGTCTTGTGCTCCATGTAGGGGATGAGGTTGATCTCGTTGGTCTTGTGCTCCATGTAGGGGATGAGGTTGATCTCGTTGGTCTTGTGCTCCATGTAGGGGATGGGTTGATCTCGTTTGTCTTGTGCTCCATGTAGGGGATGAGGTTGATCTCGTTGTTCTTGTGCTCCATGTGGGGATACGGTTGATCTCGTTGGTATTGTGCTCCATGTAGGGGATATGGTTGATCTCGTTGGTCTTGTGCTCCATGCAGGGGATGAGGTTGATCTCGTTGGTCTTGTGCTCAATGTAGGGGATGGGTTGATCTCGTTGGTCTTGTGCTCCATGTAGGGGATGCGGTTGATCTCGTTGGTCTTGTGCTCCATGTAGGGGATGGGTTGATCTCGTTGGTCTTGTACTCCATGTAGGGGATGGGTTGATCTCGTTGGTATTGTGCTCCATGTAGGGGATGAGGTTGATCTCGTTGGTCTTGTGCTCCATGTAGAGGATGAGGTTGATCTCGTTGGTCGTGTGCTCCATGTAAGGGATGGGTTGATCTCGTTGGTCTTCTGCTCCATGTAGGGGATGCGGTTGATCTCGTTGGTCTTGTGCTCCATGTAGGGGATGAGGTTGATCTCGTTGGTCTTGTGCTCCATGTAGGGGATGAGGTTGATCTCGTTGGTCGTGTGCTCCATGTAGGGGATGAGGTTGATTTCGTTGGTCTTGTGCTCCATGTAGGGGATGGGTTGATCTCGTTGGTCTTGTGCTCCATGTAGGGGATGGGTTGATCTCGTTGGTTTTGTGCTTCATGTAGGGGATGAGGTTGATCTGGTTGGTCTTGTGCTCCATGTAGCGGATGGGTTGATCTCGTTGGTCTTGTGCTCCATGTAGGGGATGCAGTTGATCTCGTTGGTATTGTGCTCCATGTAGGGGATGCGGTTGATCTCGTTGGTATTGTGCTCCATGTAGGGGATGCAGTTGATCTCGTTGGTATTGTGCTCCATGTAGGGGATGCGGTTGATCTCGTTGGTATTGTGCTCCATGTAGGGGATGCAGTTGATCTCGTTGGTATTGTGCTCCATGTAGGGGATGCGGTTGATCTCGTTGGTATTGTGCTCCATGTAGGGGATGCGGTTGATCTCGTTGGTATTGTGCTCCATGTAGCGGATGGGTTGATCTCGTTGGTCTTGTGCTCCATGTAGGGGATGGGTTGATCTCGTTGGTATTGTGCTCCATGTAGGGGATGCGGTTGATCTCGTTGGTATTGTGCTCCCTGTAGGGGTTGCGGAGCAGTCTTCTGCGACATTTATGTTCAAATGCCTCTCTCCTTCATTCTTTGTCCGCGTGAAGTGTCCAGGTCTCGCCTCGCATCCGTAGAAGCGAGCCAACTATATGTGTCTTGTTCTTTGAAAATTGGGCTTAATGCATGTGCTTAAAGAGTAAAGTGTCGTCCCAGATTAGCCTGTGCAGTCCGCAGAGGCTTATCAGGGACGACACTTTCCGCTTTTATGATATTTTTAGTTTCAATGAAGTCCCTCCTTACCGAAAATCAAGTTTAGGCGGAAAGTGTCATCCCTGATTAGCCTGCGCGGACTGAACGGGCTAATCTGGGATGACACTTAACGCACATGTATTAAGCCCTGTTTTCCCAGAGCAAGGCCAATATGTGTTGTAAAAAATGGAATAGTGTTGGGGCTGAATTTAACCAAACAAAAATCCTGATAAAGTTAATGTCGATCAGATGCTTGTTTAAAGTTAATCCAGAAAGTTATACAAGCTTGGAATTATTGTTTCAACGAATGATTCACCAAGTCTCTTTCGTTGTCCAATGTGGTTACTTTTGACAAGCGGTTAGTGTCATCCATTACTGACATTAGGATAAACATACCCGAGCTTCGACCAACTGTGAAAGCACTAACGTCGGGTAAAAATTCATATTCAATGTTCTTTTAACGTCGACTTATGTTGAACACAATTATGCTCCGGTTAGAGACTAATCAGACGACACGCCCAGACACACACCAAGCCCTTTCGGCGTACATATTATATGAAAACTTCTATTTCCTGCAATATTTGAATGGATATTTTATCATTTGGAACGGAAGCGTTGATTAACATTAATTTTAAATGGTGAAGTTGTTGTTTTAAATCTAGATATAAAGGTTATTTTTAAAAAAGGAATATGGGCCTTGCTATGTAAAAAAAGGGTTTAATGCATGTGCGTAAAGTGTCGTCCCAGATTAGCCTGTGCAGTCCGCATTGGCAAATCAGGGATGACACTTTCTGCCTAAACTGGCATTTTGCTGAGAAGATACTTTCTTTGAACGACAAAGTATCATAAAGGCGGAAAGTGTCGTTACTGATAAGCCTGTGCTGACTGCACAAGCTTATATGGGACGACGCTTTGCGCATATGCATTAAACCCCCTTTTCACAGAGCACGGCTGATATGTTCAATTGAAAGAAATAAACAACAAGCGTCGTAGCTACGCCAACAAACGGTACCCAGCTGCGTCGTCTAAATTTGAGGTGTCTTTGCTTCTCCTATGTCAGAGAAAAGACAGTAACTGCACAATCAAAGAATAAAAGGTTAATTGGAGCACAACTTTGTACTGCGTCCGTTGCATGTATATGTTTTTTTGTTTTTACGAGTCCTTGAAGAGATAGCAAGCAGAAGAGTTAGTATTGGGATACACGTTATCCGGGTTCGATACCCTAGCTCTTTGCGAATAGATTCCCTTGGGTGGCAAACACTTGAAGCATTTCTGAAATTTCCAGTGCCCCGGCCGGGGACCTCTGAATTGGTAGACCAGAATGTTACCACTCGACCACCGCACCACCCTTTTATATAACAAATTAACAATATATCTGTAGTAACCGCTGCTGAATAAAGAAACGGGATAAAAGTAATTCACACACATACATGCCTTATTCGCACTGGATTAAAACTGTGAACACCATTTTGTTAATGTTTATTAACCTTAAGTTCAATAAACGAAGAAGAAAGTGGCCATTTTCGCAACGCGGAAAATTCCGGACACATTTTGTGACGATTATTTTACACTATTCCAAATATTAAAGGTTTGTAAGTAAATTTATTTAATGACCTTACAACAACGAACATCGGTCAGCAATTCCCTCTTAATACGTCACAAGAAAAGATACTCATAAATGTAGTGGGTAATTAACCTTTCGGACGCGTATGGTATATTTGTTCACTCTCTGCCTCGAACGTTAACACCACTCACCATTTTTAAGTATCCACTTGATTTTACGTTATCAAACTTTTACGTTGTAAATGAACAGAGTGTTATTCATTCAAATGTTCAAGCATATGTAATTGGTCAAATCCGGTTATTCAGGAGTGCAGGACAATAACCGAATAGGATTTTTGAGGCTGCATACGGAAGCCAGGGTAGAGGGCGAATTCGATAGATCTGCGTGACCTATCATTTTTACTTAGAAGATTATGGATTTATTGCTTAAAAATCGATGCATGTCATGTATTGTACATGTATACCATTTTATTGTTTTATCGAGCTGTCGTTTCAGAATGAGTTGTATTCTATGCATTCAATCGTGATTGGTGGGAGATATCAGCAAACATAATTATGAACCCATTGTCTGGCATTCTCCACTATGTTAATATGTATGAGAATAATATCCTTAGTAGGTCTGTCCATTTTAGGACTACCTTAACATAATTAAAAAAAAAGATTCACACATATGTTGTGTTGTTCACATGGCTCAGATAGTTTGTCATCCCGTCCAATGTTCCATAGATAAATGACCCTCTACTACTATGATACAGTACATTGAAACTAAAATTCAGAAAATTTAGACACTCAAGGACGCTTTGCAACCGGTATGTCTCAATTTTAATCTCAACTCAGAAGGCTCTCAAAATCTTTCCAACGACACCATGTATCGGACCCCAAAGTGTCTCTAAAGGCAAACAATTTCTATACGAGTAAGAAATGAAAGTAGGTTAGTGGAAGAAAAATCATATGTTGCTTAAAACACATATGATTATGATTATTTTCAATTGACAGACAAACTGGTGGTACCTTTTGATTTAGGAAAAGTCACACAATCTCGACAATTTCAGTCATTGATCAAACAACGTCCATATTCAAGTGTATGTGAGCCTCGCTCTGGAAAAACGGGGCGTAACACATATGCGTAAAGTGTCGTCCCAGATAAGCCTGTATAGCCCGCATTGGCAAACCAGGGACGACACTTTCCGCTTAAACTAGATTTCCTGATAAAAACGTGCGGACTTCACATGCTGATCAAGGACGACACTTTACGCATATGCAGTAGGCACAGTTTTTTTTCAGAGCTAAATTCATTAATTTAAAGTGACATGAAAAGCTGTTGCGAAGGATTCGTTGCTGAAGTACATGAATATGTGACCTCCATACCGGTTCAGCCGCTCCGATCCAACTGTGTTGTCACGGTTTGGTTCCGATCATTTTCAACTCGTAGATCGAGTCATTGTCGTGTTGATCGACACTATCGGGGCATTTTCGATAAAGTCGGAAGCACATTCCCGACAGTTACCATAGGTTCGCACCGACGCTATTTGGTTGGTTTAGATTGGGGTTATGTGAAAACATCGCCGTGATGTTTAAGGATTCAAACTTATGATCTCCGCATGTACCATGACGTATGACATTATTTGTCTGAAATTCGATCGAGAATTCAGAGCTAATAAAAAATTGACTGCCCATGGTAACCAGCGATTAGTGTGGAGAATTCGTCCATATATAAAAAATGGTATGGGTACGACACTCACGTTTAATATCATAGCATAAAACTAAAACAACAGCCTTCCGTTCAAAATGACAAATGTATTTCAAAATAATAAAGCAAAACATAAACAGACATACCGTGTTTGAGTATCGAGCCATTTATCAGATCGCGTTAGGTTTACTGACATTTTATCGGATTCAAACTTGGTCGGGAGGTTCGATCGACGGTCGGACATCGTTGGGGCACTGGCTATAACATGACAAACGTCTTGCTGCATTTTTCTTTTGTTTTCAGCTCTTAAAGCCTGTTGATTTTCAATTTGCAATCATACGCAAAGAACATGGTAAAAGGCCTGGTCTTTAAACAGAAAATAACCCGCGAGTTCCCTGCTAAAAATGCTTTATATTCATCAAAACTAGTTGTTAATTGTTACTGAGATATATGGTTTGTGTGTTATTTCATGATAAATGTTTGACTCATCAGTTGTTCGGCATATGCATGCGTGTATGCTGTGTCCCATGTTTATTTCAAAGCATGAATTAATTTTGTTAATATGTCAACACAGATGTTTTTTACTTTTAGTGTTGCGTGTGTACGATATAAAGAAATGAAAGCAGGCATTTAAATGAGTCAGAATGTACGTTCGTTAGCACGTTACCCCGAAGATTTCGAACTTGATATGTTTGCTATTTAATCCCATTAGTCATGTAAAGGAATTAAATGAAATTACAATAATTAAATTAACCTGTATTTTCCCGTGCCCACTGCATTAAATTTACAAAATTTTCTGCCCAAACAATTTCGATGTGTGGTGTGCTTTTTTACAAACTTAATAAAAATGAAGCAATAACTATTTCGCGCGAATACAGTATAAGAAACGAGATGATATAACAATAAAATTTAGTCTAATTCGCAAATCCTCTCATTCATAAGTATTAATTTTATCATGTAGTCGAAATACCCAGTTCTGGCGCGCAACATTTGTCAACTTTATGAATACCAATTGATAAGCAAATATTGGACAACGGTGTTCTTTTCATTTTCGGTAAATTCATCTAGAAACATAACTCGCACGAGATTATCGTAATTTAGGGGTTCTCGCACACATGTTGATATAGATGTTTGGCTGTATGAAATTGTGTTATTATAAACAACGATCTATAAATACACATTGATAGATCTTGATAAGTGAAGCGCCCCTGGAAACACTAAACTTTGTTAGCAGTGTAAAACCATTGGAACAGTGTTCGGTATTTCACCATAGTAAACTTACATAGGGTAAGTAAATTGATTTTTTTTTTATTTTCCAAGTCCAATTTGGAACAACTGTGTATTAACATTGATAACAAATGTATTGGCCTACATGTAGAAAAATCCTGACAAGTTTTCTTAAAAAATGAGCAAAATGTGGTTCCCTGAAGAAGAAGTTCGGGCAAAATGGGTCATGTTCAGGCATTTAGGGGAGACAATCTGCTTTAATTTGCAAGCCAGTAAAATAATTAAAGGATTTATACAAACTTACACATGTCTGCTATAACCTCTTAGCAGGGTTTCTCCAGAAAACTATTTCTTGTTGAGAAATTTGCGTTTTTAATGACCATGTTGGGAAAATATGGATACCATCTGGAGAAGACCAGGTAACCTTATATGAGCAGTGACTTTATACTTCTTTTTGGTGACAAAAAACACTAATTTCCAGCCTATTTGTTGCAATTTCTTTTTTATAATAAAAAAACGACGTCATAGTCGCATGGAGTTCACCAATAACTACAGGTAAAATAAAGACAACGACAAAAATGTTAAATATAATCGCTTAAAACGAATATTAAAAACACCTTAATATAATAAGAAATATCTTTTAAAAAGATTCGGCGAACATGCTGACTTTGATAAAAAGTTTGAAATTTATGTTTCTAGATAATTAAATTAAAAAACAAACGTTAAATAATTGTGTGAGTGTGTGTTTTCACTTCTTAGTCGCATATTCACCGCATGAAATGTGTGTTATTAGAGTCAAACCACACATTAGTGTCAGTAGATTACAAATAATGCTACGGGAGATCACATCATATGTGTCCTCACATGGCTTATTATGAGTTTATTTCTCGACCATCGTAATATATCGTGTGTTAATATGTAACACGCGGTGTTAATATGTGACACGCGGTTTTCTTTCGAAACATTCAAATCACACTTTCATAACCGCGTCATGCGAAAATGGGCATTATAGCGTTTCGGCCGGCGCAGCTCAAGCCCAGCCTGTGTATTTGCGTAGTCTGGTCAGAGGCGATGCTTTCCGCTATAAAATCACTTTTATGGTCTCATTATGTATCTTCTGACCAGACTGAGACATGCGCAGGCTGGGTGGGCTATAGATATGATGGGCGCATATGGCATAAATCCATTTTCGCATGACGCGGGTCTTATTAAATCTCATTGCGAGTTGTTAATGGTATATTTTAGCACATTGCATTTAGATTTAAAATTGAATTCAAAAAAGCAAATACAGCAAACGGACAAATAAGGGTAGCATATGCAGGCCTTCAGGAACGATTTTCAGACGTGCTGACCGAGTACGACACATATTTGTGGTTAGATAATTAGACGATTTTCCTCTTTATGTGTCAGTATACTATTTCGGTAGTGTTTTTTTTTCTCATCTTGAAAGCAAAACTGGGTTTATCGATAGTCAATTATGTCTCCCCCCCCCCCCCCCACCCCCCGACGATTTAGTGACCGAGTACAGGCCCTGAAATTGCGAGATAGATTTAACGCGTAATTGTAACTGGACCATAATGTGTGTCTATGTATGCGTCGTTTGAACATGCAGAGAGCAGTCCGGAATTCTGTAAATTGAACAGTGTTTCATCCTTTACGCTGTGCACACGCACAGTGATGCAGCCAAATTTCATGGGGATTTCTCTCGAGTCGGCTTATAACATATTCGAATGTATTAGTTCGTGCCTGCTGGCATTATGTATAGGTCATTTAAAGTGAAAAGCTGGGTAAAAAGCGCATGAGTGTTCTATACCGATGTTAAGGTCAGAGACTGGTTGACACCGTGTGAACTACTATGGTAACAAGTAATGCATGAACAACAAAGTACGGGTCAACAGGGCTTTTTTTATGACTACCTAATTCGTGTGTAAAAAGTACTGTTCGCAGATTTATTTATTTTTATTTTCATCAATTATCTAATTGTTTATTTTGATTTGTATATGGTGTCAAAAGTTTTGAAAAGAGAATTTCCATCATGAAATTATATTCTTAGTGTGATAGGCATTCGATATTCCCACAACATTTATTAAATACAATGGTAATCGCAGATTTTATTTTATATTAACTAGTTTTCATTATACCATTTTCATAATACCTAATACATCGACCTGTGCGTTAAGACACATTCTTTATAAATCTGAATGGGTTATGTTCATTTCATTTTATGCGATTTAAAAAGCTATAAGATAATTTTGAAAAATGAGTTGCGTCTAAGATTATGCAATAGCGAACAACTTCAGTGCCTTCAGCTCTTTGATAAATACAGCAATACTAATTTTCTCAGTAAATATTCACCAGAAGTAATGAATCGTTTATTTAAGCAAAATAGTCGAATGTAGCCGAGATATTCACTGAAGCACGAAAAACATCTCATGACTCACGTTATAGGTCACAATACACCAAATAGTTTCCTTATATATTTCAATGTAAAAGCGACCACTTTAAGCCAAAATAAAGTCAACATTTTGCGCATACAGACCCCCATACCCATACCTTTTCTGAAAGAGCATTCTTAGCTGAATTGAAATAAAGAATAAAAAAGGTATGTCATGTACAATGCAAGAAAGAACTTACCTCAAATCAAAATGGACTGTTTTCTCAGCCTTTTTTTAACCCCTACTCTCCAGAAAAGAGGTGTCCGCCAAACCGTGTTGTTTCCCCTTGTAGTCTCGAATCTTAAACATGACATTGATTGATTAGTGCACACCAATGCCTTACCTAGTAAGAAGAAAAGTTATTATGCGAAAGAACACAGCAACACATGTTTAAACCATAACAGCATATCTTCCTTTGATGTACTTTTAATTTTTTAGAGAGTACAGCCCTTCATGAAGAATTTATTTAGTGTATTGTAACCTATAAGAGCCAGATATTATGCATATAATCATAATTCCTTGCATATAAGTATATAACTATGATTACCCCACCACCATACCAATTTTGGCCATGATATCTTTTCATTTGGCAATCATACATCCTTTTTCCTAACACACCCCTTTTCCAACCAAAGCCGGCCTGATAAGCCTTTTTCTGGCTGAGCTACCAGCTAGCACTTTAGGGCGGTTTTCTTTAACTTTTCAGATAAATGTACAAACTAAAACATCAGAAACATGCATGGGGGTGCTATGTGGGCTGAGGACAGGTTATCTGTGTCAGTGTCATGGCTCCATTCCATTTTACTGGTGTGTTTTCTGTTACTTTTTTTTTTTTTTTTACCCAAAAAAGGCCAATTTAAAGCATATTTTAAGTTTTTTTTTACCCATAAACATGCAACAGTCAATGCAATTAGACAGATTAAAGTAACTTTGAAGTGCAAACATAAACAATCTTCCAGTAATTGGTCCTTTGATGCTCTTAATTACCTTATTAGTATAGAAACAGTGTTTGTAGCAGCCCCTTTAATGAAAACAACACCAATTAAGGATTCAGGTATAAAATGGTCATTCAGCCTCAAAAATGCAGAAAGTAGTCAATTTACACTGTCCTTTCACCTTTAAAGTGCTTGAAAATAATAATTGTGTACCTTTTGTGCAAAAGACTGGGTTATTTAAAGATCTTAAAGGGGCATATGAGGTCAGAATGGTGTTTGTTAGTAAGAAAAAGCAAAAATTACTGGACATTGGGTACAAAAGGGGTGAATCTAGTCGAAAAAGAGGCATACAGCACAAATATGGAAACAACTCAAGTGCCAACACTAGATATGAAAGGTTAGAAAGGTCTGCCTTCATCGCTCGGATTCACACAAGTGACAATATCCTTACGTTTCATGACGTAGACGGTTCCGAAACACCAGTTAAGCCGTTGCGTCCACGAGTGAACAGGGCCAGCTATGTAGACCGGTTCAAAGTTTCAGCTTCATCCAAAGTTCATCCCGACTTGCGCACAAACAAGATCTATGTCCCTGCTCTACTGCAAACTATGATGTCAACTGAAAATAGAAAACATAGATTGTGCAATAGCAAATGTAGGGGAGACTTGGTTATCGATGGCGTTGCATCCATAAAGTGGGGCTTTGGATGGAAAGAGAGGCTGAAATGTACCAGATGCCTATATGTTGGCAAGCACTACAAGCTGTTCAATGAAGTCAATACCAAGGGCAAGGGAAGGAGATCAGCAGAGATCAATATAGGCTTCCAGATAGGTGTGGCCAGCACTTCCATTGGGAACACAAGTTCGCGCAGAATAATGAACACTAGCAATATCATTGCACCTACTCCTAATGCGATGCAGAAACAAGCAAACAAAGTGTGTGCTGCCCTGAAGTGCTTAAATGAGAAAAGCATGGCAGCCGTACGGAAGAACTTAGTTGCTGAAAACGCACAAATTGGACAAAAAGACGCCTCTATGGTCAACGTTGAAGGGGACACATGCTACAACAACCCCATTTTCAACTCCGACGCAACACCGTTTCAAGCCGGAACCATTGCTGTCACCACCATGTGTGAAAACAACACTAAAAACAAACAAATCTTGGGAGTACACATAGCAAATAAACTTTGCAGAGCTGCCGCAGTGCTCAGAAATAAGGGTAAACAAGTTGAGTGCCCCAATCATAGGGGGCATTGCTCGGCAAATGTTTCGGAACGTGAACAAATAGGGGATGAGGGGAAATGGAACAGGTCTTTAAGTACCCAGCTATCCCAGGATATTAAAATAGCCAACTTCACATGTGATGGTGACAGCAGAGCTTTTCAAGGAGTAAGCAGATCTCAGAGCCACAGAGTAGGCCATTTAAAGGACCTCAGGCATTTAGGCAACTCCCTGAAGCGAGAGATAAACAAAGCGCCATTCTCTAAGGACATGCTGCGGGGCCATACAAGGTCAAGTGTTAGAAATCGGTTTGCGCTGTCAGTGAAATCCAGATGTATGGCCGAGCTGAAAGCGGCTCACAGGACACATCAGGGCAAAATTGAGACTTTGAAGAGGGTAATGCCAGAGGTGATATCCACTATTGTGTTATGCTTCCGCGGTTACTGCGGAAATCAGTGCGCCAAGAACAGTTACGTTTGTTCGGGCAATAAAAGGCAAGCAAAAAACTTTATGCCAGCAAACGTCAAGGTGAAAATGGTGGCCAGTGACCAAGAAGTACTGAAAAAGTGTATAGAAATGGTGCTTGGTCCCATGGCTCTGGAAGCCACCAAACTTCTGACCACAACACAGAAATGTGAAGCAGTCAATAGGTCCTATCAAGCAGTGACCCCCAAAAATGTCACTTTCTCACGTAACTGTGTAGGTCGTATACATGGGCAGGTACACAAATTGAACCAGGGTTATGCGGACTCAGTACTGGAAAAGACAAGTGAGCTTAACGCAAGCTTAACACCGGGATCCAAGGTAATCGGGCAGATAGGCTATGAGGACCGCAGCATTCGAAACCAAAAGCGGCCGTCGAGAGTCACCAAAGCACGTGCTTTACGTGCAAGCACAAGGGATAGAAAATACAGACTGCATGAGGAGATGCACTATTGCAGAGGAATAAGTGATCCTAAACCAGATTACAGCAGCCTGCCACACCTTCAGCATCATAAATATGCGTAAAGAAGATGCTCACCTGCTCGCTGACTGCTGACTGCTGAACGACAGATTGTACCGATGCCGTCCTCACAGTGCCTGAAAGATTATGCAATAAACATAATAAAAACCTGTAAAGAGTGAAAAAATATATACATATGTATGCATGTGCTTAGTGCTTATAGGCTTGTTGAATAATCATGTATATAATAATGCTGTTGTAATGCTTGTTTTTACCGAATAAACAGTCAGGAGCCGGACCATGTCCATTGCATTTTTTAAATTGGTAACATGTCCTTCGATCAATATTTGTCGACAGAGGCTCAATAGTCAAATGACACGCATTAACGCACAGGCTGTGGCCACACAGATGACTGACCAAGTCATTTCGGCCCAGTGCAACCCTTAGGTGACACATAACCGCTACTCTGTGTGCCAAGTATGACCGGCCCTTGTCATCAGAGGGCATTTTCACCCATATTCTGCCATAATAAGGCCGGTTTCCATTGGTGGTACATCCTGTCCAGACTAAACAGTCTGAATCTGGGCTTTTAAAGCATTGTTCAACTAGTCTCTCCTGCAATTGTACCCAAAAATCATGTTTGCCTTCCATTTTTAATTTTACAGACGACGCACTTGTTTAACCCAAAGTGAGTTTAGGTCACAATACACCAAATAGTTTCCTTATATATTTCAATGTAAAAGCGACCACTTTAAGCCAAAATAAAGTCAACATTTTGCGCATACAGACCCCCATACCCATACCTTTTCTGAAAGAGCATTCTTAGCTGAATTGAAATAAAGAATAAAAAAGGTATGTCATGTACAATGCAAGAAAGAACTTACCTCAAATCAAAATGGACTGTTTTCTCAGCCTTTTTTTAACCCCTACTCTCCAGAAAAGAGGTGTCCGCCAAACCGTGTTGTTTCCCCTTGTAGTCTCGAATCTTAAACATGACATTGATTGATTAGTGCACACCAATGCCTTACCTAGTAAGAAGAAAAGTTATTATGCGAAAGAACACAGCAACACATGTTTAAACCATAACAGCATATCTTCCTTTGATGTACTTTTAATTTTTTAGAGAGTACAGCCCTTCATGAAGAATTTATTTAGTGTATTGTAACCTATAAGAGCCAGATATTATGCATATAATCATAATTCCTTGCATATAAGTATATAACTATGATTACCCCACCACCATACCAATTTTGGCCATGATATCTTTTCATTTGGCAATCATACATCCTTTTTCCTAACACACCCCTTTTCCAACCAAAGCCGGCCTGATAAGCCTTTTTCTGGCTGAGCTACCAGCTAGCACTTTAGGGCGGTTTTCTTTAACTTTTCAGATAAATGTACAAACTAAAACATCAGAAACATGCATGGGGGTGCTATGTGGGCTGAGGACAGGTTATCTGTGTCAGTGTCATGGCTCCATTCCATTTTACTGGTGTGTTTTCTGTTACTTTTTTTTTTTTTTTTACCCAAAAAAGGCCAATTTAAAGCATATTTTAAGTTTTTTTTTACCCATAAACATGCAACAGTCAATGCAATTAGACAGATTAAAGTAACTTTGAAGTGCAAACATAAACAATCTTCCAGTAATTGGTCCTTTGATGCTCTTAATTACCTTATTAGTATAG
This sequence comes from Dreissena polymorpha, assembly GCF_020536995.1. Classification (NCBI taxonomy): domain Eukaryota; kingdom Metazoa; phylum Mollusca; class Bivalvia; order Myida; family Dreissenidae; genus Dreissena; species Dreissena polymorpha. The sequence continues at coordinate 24,264,522 of NC_068361.1, read as the reverse complement.
AAACAGTGTTTGTAGCAGCCCCTTTAATGAAAACAACACCAATTAAGGATTCAGGTATAAAATGGTCATTCAGCCTCAAAAATGCAGAAAGTAGTCAATTTACACTGTCCTTTCACCTTTAAAGTGCTTGAAAATAATAATTGTGTACCTTTTGTGCAAAAGACTGGGTTATTTAAAGATCTTAAAGGGGCATATGAGGTCAGAATGGTGTTTGTTAGTAAGAAAAAGCAAAAATTACTGGACATTGGGTACAAAAGGGGTGAATCTAGTCGAAAAAGAGGCATACAGCACAAATATGGAAACAACTCAAGTGCCAACACTAGATATGAAAGGTTAGAAAGGTCTGCCTTCATCGCTCGGATTCACACAAGTGACAATATCCTTACGTTTCATGACGTAGACGGTTCCGAAACACCAGTTAAGCCGTTGCGTCCACGAGTGAACAGGGCCAGCTATGTAGACCGGTTCAAAGTTTCAGCTTCATCCAAAGTTCATCCCGACTTGCGCACAAACAAGATCTATGTCCCTGCTCTACTGCAAACTATGATGTCAACTGAAAATAGAAAACATAGATTGTGCAATAGCAAATGTAGGGGAGACTTGGTTATCGATGGCGTTGCATCCATAAAGTGGGGCTTTGGATGGAAAGAGAGGCTGAAATGTACCAGATGCCTATATGTTGGCAAGCACTACAAGCTGTTCAATGAAGTCAATACCAAGGGCAAGGGAAGGAGATCAGCAGAGATCAATATAGGCTTCCAGATAGGTGTGGCCAGCACTTCCATTGGGAACACAAGTTCGCGCAGAATAATGAACACTAGCAATATCATTGCACCTACTCCTAATGCGATGCAGAAACAAGCAAACAAAGTGTGTGCTGCCCTGAAGTGCTTAAATGAGAAAAGCATGGCAGCCGTACGGAAGAACTTAGTTGCTGAAAACGCACAAATTGGACAAAAAGACGCCTCTATGGTCAACGTTGAAGGGGACACATGCTACAACAACCCCATTTTCAACTCCGACGCAACACCGTTTCAAGCCGGAACCATTGCTGTCACCACCATGTGTGAAAACAACACTAAAAACAAACAAATCTTGGGAGTACACATAGCAAATAAACTTTGCAGAGCTGCCGCAGTGCTCAGAAATAAGGGTAAACAAGTTGAGTGCCCCAATCATAGGGGGCATTGCTCGGCAAATGTTTCGGAACGTGAACAAATAGGGGATGAGGGGAAATGGAACAGGTCTTTAAGTACCCAGCTATCCCAGGATATTAAAATAGCCAACTTCACATGTGATGGTGACAGCAGAGCTTTTCAAGGAGTAAGCAGATCTCAGAGCCACAGAGTAGGCCATTTAAAGGACCTCAGGCATTTAGGCAACTCCCTGAAGCGAGAGATAAACAAAGCGCCATTCTCTAAGGACATGCTGCGGGGCCATACAAGGTCAAGTGTTAGAAATCGGTTTGCGCTGTCAGTGAAATCCAGATGTATGGCCGAGCTGAAAGCGGCTCACAGGACACATCAGGGCAAAATTGAGACTTTGAAGAGGGTAATGCCAGAGGTGATATCCACTATTGTGTTATGCTTCCGCGGTTACTGCGGAAATCAGTGCGCCAAGAACAGTTACGTTTGTTCGGGCAATAAAAGGCAAGCAAAAAACTTTATGCCAGCAAACGTCAAGGTGAAAATGGTGGCCAGTGACCAAGAAGTACTGAAAAAGTGTATAGAAATGGTGCTTGGTCCCATGGCTCTGGAAGCCACCAAACTTCTGACCACAACACAGAAATGTGAAGCAGTCAATAGGTCCTATCAAGCAGTGACCCCCAAAAATGTCACTTTCTCACGTAACTGTGTAGGTCGTATACATGGGCAGGTACACAAATTGAACCAGGGTTATGCGGACTCAGTACTGGAAAAGACAAGTGAGCTTAACGCAAGCTTAACACCGGGATCCAAGGTAATCGGGCAGATAGGCTATGAGGACCGCAGCATTCGAAACCAAAAGCGGCCGTCGAGAGTCACCAAAGCACGTGCTTTACGTGCAAGCACAAGGGATAGAAAATACAGACTGCATGAGGAGATGCACTATTGCAGAGGAATAAGTGATCCTAAACCAGATTACAGCAGCCTGCCACACCTTCAGCATCATAAATATGCGTAAAGAAGATGCTCACCTGCTCGCTGACTGCTGACTGCTGAACGACAGATTGTACCGATGCCGTCCTCACAGTGCCTGAAAGATTATGCAATAAACATAATAAAAACCTGTAAAGAGTGAAAAAATATATACATATGTATGCATGTGCTTAGTGCTTATAGGCTTGTTGAATAATCATGTATATAATAATGCTGTTGTAATGCTTGTTTTTACCGAATAAACAGTCAGGAGCCGGACCATGTCCATTGCATTTTTTAACATGTCCTTCGATCAATATTTGTCGACAGAGGCTCAATAGTCAAATGACACGCATTAACGCACAGGCTGTGGCCACACAGATGACTGACCAAGTCATTTCGGCCCAGTGCAACCCTTAGGTGACACATAACCGCTACTCTGTGTGCCAAGTATGACCGGCCCTTGTCATCAGAGGGCATTTTCACCCATATTCTGCCATAATAAGGCCGGTTTCCATTGGTGGTACATCCTGTCCAGACTAAACAGTCTGAATCTGGGCTTTTAAAGCATTGTTCAACTAGTCTCTCCTGCAATTGTACCCAAAAATCATGTTTGCCTTCCATTTTTAATTTTACAGACGACGCACTTGTTTAACCCAAAGTGAGTTTAGGTCACAATACACCAAATAGTTTCCTTATATATTTCAATGTAAAAGCGACCACTTTAAGCCAAAATAAAGTCAACATTTTGCGCATACAGACCCCCATACCCATACCTTTTCTGAAAGAGCATTCTTAGCTGAATTGAAATAAAGAATAAAAAAGGTATGTCATGTACAATGCAAGAAAGAACTTACCTCAAATCAAAATGGACTGTTTTCTCAGCCTTTTTTTAACCCCTACTCTCCAGAAAAGAGGTGTCCGCCAAACCGTGTTGTTTCCCCTTGTAGTCTCGAATCTTAAACATGACATTGATTGATTAGTGCACACCAATGCCTTACCTAGTAAGAAGAAAAGTTATTATGCGAAAGAACACAGCAACACATGTTTAAACCATAACAGCATATCTTCCTTTGATGTACTTTTAATTTTTTAGAGAGTACAGCCCTTCATGAAGAATTTATTTAGTGTATTGTAACCTATAAGAGCCAGATATTATGCATATAATCATAATTCCTTGCATATAAGTATATAACTATGATTACCCCACCACCATACCAATTTTGGCCATGATATCTTTTCATTTGGCAATCATACATCCTTTTTCCTAACACACCCCTTTTCCAACCAAAGCCGGCCTGATAAGCCTTTTTCTGGCTGAGCTACCAGCTAGCACTTTAGGGCGGTTTTCTTTAACTTTTCAGATAAATGTACAAACTAAAACATCAGAAACATGCATGGGGGTGCTATGTGGGCTGAGGACAGGTTATCTGTGTCAGTGTCATGGCTCCATTCCATTTTACTGGTGTGTTTTCTGTTACTTTTTTTTTTTTTTTTTACCCAAAAAAGGCCAATTTAAAGCATATTTTAAGTTTTTTTTACCCATAAACATGCAACAGTCAATGCAATTAGACAGATTAAAGTAACTTTGAAGTGCAAACATAAACAATCTTCCAGTAATTGGTCCTTTGATGCTCTTAATTACCTTATTAGTATAGAAACAGTGTTTGTAGCAGCCCCTTTAATGAAAACAACACCAATTAAGGATTCAGGTATAAAATGGTCATTCAGCCTCAAAAATGCAGAAAGTAGTCAATTTACACTGTCCTTTCACCTTTAAAGTGCTTGAAAATAATAATTGTGTACCTTTTGTGCAAAAGACTGGGTTATTTAAAGATCTTAAAGGGGCATATGAGGTCAGAATGGTGTTTGTTAGTAAGAAAAAGCAAAAATTACTGGACATTGGGTACAAAAGGGGTGAATCTAGTCGAAAAAGAGGCATACAGCACAAATATGGAAACAACTCAAGTGCCAACACTAGATATGAAAGGTTAGAAAGGTCTGCCTTCATCGCTCGGATTCACACAAGTGACAATATCCTTACGTTTCATGACGTAGACGGTTCCGAAACACCAGTTAAGCCGTTGCGTCCACGAGTGAACAGGGCCAGCTATGTAGACCGGTTCAAAGTTTCAGCTTCATCCAAAGTTCATCCCGACTTGCGCACAAACAAGATCTATGTCCCTGCTCTACTGCAAACTATGATGTCAACTGAAAATAGAAAACATAGATTGTGCAATAGCAAATGTAGGGGAGACTTGGTTATCGATGGCGTTGCATCCATAAAGTGGGGCTTTGGATGGAAAGAGAGGCTGAAATGTACCAGATGCCTATATGTTGGCAAGCACTACAAGCTGTTCAATGAAGTCAATACCAAGGGCAAGGGAAGGAGATCAGCAGAGATCAATATAGGCTTCCAGATAGGTGTGGCCAGCACTTCCATTGGGAACACAAGTTCGCGCAGAATAATGAACACTAGCAATATCATTGCACCTACTCCTAATGCGATGCAGAAACAAGCAAACAAAGTGTGTGCTGCCCTGAAGTGCTTAAATGAGAAAAGCATGGCAGCCGTACGGAAGAACTTAGTTGCTGAAAACGCACAAATTGGACAAAAAGACGCCTCTATGGTCAACGTTGAAGGGGACACATGCTACAACAACCCCATTTTCAACTCCGACGCAACACCGTTTCAAGCCGGAACCATTGCTGTCACCACCATGTGTGAAAACAACACTAAAAACAAACAAATCTTGGGAGTACACATAGCAAATAAACTTTGCAGAGCTGCCGCAGTGCTCAGAAATAAGGGTAAACAAGTTGAGTGCCCCAATCATAGGGGGCATTGCTCGGCAAATGTTTCGGAACGTGAACAAATAGGGGATGAGGGGAAATGGAACAGGTCTTTAAGTACCCAGCTATCCCAGGATATTAAAATAGCCAACTTCACATGTGATGGTGACAGCAGAGCTTTTCAAGGAGTAAGCAGATCTCAGAGCCACAGAGTAGGCCATTTAAAGGACCTCAGGCATTTAGGCAACTCCCTGAAGCGAGAGATAAACAAAGCGCCATTCTCTAAGGACATGCTGCGGGGCCATACAAGGTCAAGTGTTAGAAATCGGTTTGCGCTGTCAGTGAAATCCAGATGTATGGCCGAGCTGAAAGCGGCTCACAGGACACATCAGGGCAAAATTGAGACTTTGAAGAGGGTAATGCCAGAGGTGATATCCACTATTGTGTTATGCTTCCGCGGTTACTGCGGAAATCAGTGCGCCAAGAACAGTTACGTTTGTTCGGGCAATAAAAGGCAAGCAAAAAACTTTATGCCAGCAAACGTCAAGGTGAAAATGGTGGCCAGTGACCAAGAAGTACTGAAAAAGTGTATAGAAATGGTGCTTGGTCCCATGGCTCTGGAAGCCACCAAACTTCTGACCACAACACAGAAATGTGAAGCAGTCAATAGGTCCTATCAAGCAGTGACCCCCAAAAATGTCACTTTCTCACGTAACTGTGTAGGTCGTATACATGGGCAGGTACACAAATTGAACCAGGGTTATGCGGACTCAGTACTGGAAAAGACAAGTGAGCTTAACGCAAGCTTAACACCGGGATCCAAGGTAATCGGGCAGATAGGCTATGAGGACCGCAGCATTCGAAACCAAAAGCGGCCGTCGAGAGTCACCAAAGCACGTGCTTTACGTGCAAGCACAAGGGATAGAAAATACAGACTGCATGAGGAGATGCACTATTGCAGAGGAATAAGTGATCCTAAACCAGATTACAGCAGCCTGCCACACCTTCAGCATCATAAATATGCGTAAAGAAGATGCTCACCTGCTCGCTGACTGCTGACTGCTGAACGACAGATTGTACCGATGCCGTCCTCACAGTGCCTGAAAGATTATGCAATAAACATAATAAAAACCTGTAAAGAGTGAAAAAATATATACATATGTATGCATGTGCTTAGTGCTTATAGGCTTGTTGAATAATCATGTATATAATAATGCTGTTGTAATGCTTGTTTTTACCGAATAAACAGTCAGGAGCCGGACCATGTCCATTGCATTTTTTAAATTGGTAACATGTCCTTCGATCAATATTTGTCGACAGAGGCTCAATAGTCAAATGACACGCATTAACGCACAGGCTGTGGCCACACAGATGACTGACCAAGTCATTTCGGCCCAGTGCAACCCTTAGGTGACACATAACCGCTACTCTGTGTGCCAAGTATGACCGGCCCTTGTCATCAGAGGGCATTTTCACCCATATTCTGCCATAATAAGGCCGGTTTCCATTGGTGGTACATCCTGTCCAGACTAAACAGTCTGAATCTGGGCTTTTAAAGCATTGTTCAACTAGTCTCTCCTGCAATTGTACCCAAAAATCATGTTTGCCTTCCATTTTTAATTTTACAGACGACGCACTTGTTTAACCCAAAGTGAGTTTAGGTCACAATACACCAAATAGTTTCCTTATATATTTCAATGTAAAAGCGACCACTTTAAGCCAAAATAAAGTCAACATTTTGCGCATACAGACCCCCATACCCATACCTTTTCTGAAAGAGCATTCTTAGCTGAATTGAAATAAAGAATAAAAAAGGTATGTCATGTACAATGCAAGAAAGAACTTACCTCAAATCAAAATGGACTGTTTTCTCAGCCTTTTTTTAACCCCTACTCTCCAGAAAAGAGGTGTCCGCCAAACCGTGTTGTTTCCCCTTGTAGTCTCGAATCTTAAACATGACATTGATTGATTAGTGCACACCAATGCCTTACCTAGTAAGAAGAAAAGTTATTATGCGAAAGAACACAGCAACACATGTTTAAACCATAACAGCATATCTTCCTTTGATGTACTTTTAATTTTTTAGAGAGTACAGCCCTTCATGAAGAATTTATTTAGTGTATTGTAACCTATAAGAGCCAGATATTATGCATATAATCATAATTCCTTGCATATAAGTATATAACTATGATTACCCCACCACCATACCAATTTTGGCCATGATATCTTTTCATTTGGCAATCATACATCCTTTTTCCTAACACACCCCTTTTCCAACCAAAGCCGGCCTGATAAGCCTTTTTCTGGCTGAGCTACCAGCTAGCACTTTAGGGCGGTTTTCTTTAACTTTTCAGATAAATGTACAAACTAAAACATCAGAAACATGCATGGGGGTGCTATGTGGGCTGAGGACAGGTTATCTGTGTCAGTGTCATGGCTCCATTCCATTTTACTGGTGTGTTTTCTGTTACTTTTTTTTTTTTTTTTACCCAAAAAAGGCCAATTTAAAGCATATTTTAAGTTTTTTTTACCCATAAACATGCAACAGTCAATGCAATTAGACAGATTAAAGTAACTTTGAAGTGCAAACATAAACAATCTTCCAGTAATTGGTCCTTTGATGCTCTTAATTACCTTATTAGTATAGAAACAGTGTTTGTAGCAGCCCCTTTAATGAAAACAACACCAATTAAGGATTCAGGTATAAAATGGTCATTCAGCCTCAAAAATGCAGAAAGTAGTCAATTTACACTGTCCTTTCACCTTTAAAGTGCTTGAAAATAATAATTGTGTACCTTTTGTGCAAAAGACTGGGTTATTTAAAGATCTTAAAGGGGCATATGAGGTCAGAATGGTGTTTGTTAGTAAGAAAAAGCAAAAATTACTGGACATTGGGTACAAAAGGGGTGAATCTAGTCGAAAAAGAGGCATACAGCACAAATATGGAAACAACTCAAGTGCCAACACTAGATATGAAAGGTTAGAAAGGTCTGCCTTCATCGCTCGGATTCACACAAGTGACAATATCCTTACGTTTCATGACGTAGACGGTTCCGAAACACCAGTTAAGCCGTTGCGTCCACGAGTGAACAGGGCCAGCTATGTAGACCGGTTCAAAGTTTCAGCTTCATCCAAAGTTCATCCCGACTTGCGCACAAACAAGATCTATGTCCCTGCTCTACTGCAAACTATGATGTCAACTGAAAATAGAAAACATAGATTGTGCAATAGCAAATGTAGGGGAGACTTGGTTATCGATGGCGTTGCATCCATAAAGTGGGGCTTTGGATGGAAAGAGAGGCTGAAATGTACCAGATGCCTATATGTTGGCAAGCACTACAAGCTGTTCAATGAAGTCAATACCAAGGGCAAGGGAAGGAGATCAGCAGAGATCAATATAGGCTTCCAGATAGGTGTGGCCAGCACTTCCATTGGGAACACAAGTTCGCGCAGAATAATGAACACTAGCAATATCATTGCACCTACTCCTAATGCGATGCAGAAACAAGCAAACAAAGTGTGTGCTGCCCTGAAGTGCTTAAATGAGAAAAGCATGGCAGCCGTACGGAAGAACTTAGTTGCTGAAAACGCACAAATTGGACAAAAAGACGCCTCTATGGTCAACGTTGAAGGGGACACATGCTACAACAACCCCATTTTCAACTCCGACGCAACACCGTTTCAAGCCGGAACCATTGCTGTCACCACCATGTGTGAAAACAACACTAAAAACAAACAAATCTTGGGAGTACACATAGCAAATAAACTTTGCAGAGCTGCCGCAGTGCTCAGAAATAAGGGTAAACAAGTTGAGTGCCCCAATCATAGGGGGCATTGCTCGGCAAATGTTTCGGAACGTGAACAAATAGGGGATGAGGGGAAATGGAACAGGTCTTTAAGTACCCAGCTATCCCAGGATATTAAAATAGCCAACTTCACATGTGATGGTGACAGCAGAGCTTTTCAAGGAGTAAGCAGATCTCAGAGCCACAGAGTAGGCCATTTAAAGGACCTCAGGCATTTAGGCAACTCCCTGAAGCGAGAGATAAACAAAGCGCCATTCTCTAAGGACATGCTGCGGGGCCATACAAGGTCAAGTGTTAGAAATCGGTTTGCGCTGTCAGTGAAATCCAGATGTATGGCCGAGCTGAAAGCGGCTCACAGGACACATCAGGGCAAAATTGAGACTTTGAAGAGGGTAATGCCAGAGGTGATATCCACTATTGTGTTATGCTTCCGCGGTTACTGCGGAAATCAGTGCGCCAAGAACAGTTACGTTTGTTCGGGCAATAAAAGGCAAGCAAAAAACTTTATGCCAGCAAACGTCAAGGTGAAAATGGTGGCCAGTGACCAAGAAGTACTGAAAAAGTGTATAGAAATGGTGCTTGGTCCCATGGCTCTGGAAGCCACCAAACTTCTGACCACAACACAGAAATGTGAAGCAGTCAATAGGTCCTATCAAGCAGTGACCCCCAAAAATGTCACTTTCTCACGTAACTGTGTAGGTCGTATACATGGGCAGGTACACAAATTGAACCAGGGTTATGCGGACTCAGTACTGGAAAAGACAAGTGAGCTTAACGCAAGCTTAACACCGGGATCCAAGGTAATCGGGCAGATAGGCTATGAGGACCGCAGCATTCGAAACCAAAAGCGGCCGTCGAGAGTCACCAAAGCACGTGCTTTACGTGCAAGCACAAGGGATAGAAAATACAGACTGCATGAGGAGATGCACTATTGCAGAGGAATAAGTGATCCTAAACCAGATTACAGCAGCCTGCCACACCTTCAGCATCATAAATATGCGTAAAGAAGATGCTCACCTGCTCGCTGACTGCTGACTGCTGAACGACAGATTGTACCGATGCCGTCCTCACAGTGCCTGAAAGATTATGCAATAAACATAATAAAAACCTGTAAAGAGTGAAAAAATATATACATATGTATGCATGTGCTTAGTGCTTATAGGCTTGTTGAATAATCATGTATATAATAATGCTGTTGTAATGCTTGTTTTTACCGAATAAACAGTCAGGAGCCGGACCATGTCCATTGCATTTTTTAAATTGGTAACATGTCCTTCGATCAATATTTGTCGACAGAGGCTCAATAGTCAAATGACACGCATTAACGCACAGGCTGTGGCCACACAGATGACTGACCAAGTCATTTCGGCCCAGTGCAACCCTTAGGTGACACATAACCGCTACTCTGTGTGCCAAGTATGACCGGCCCTTGTCATCAGAGGGCATTTTCACCCATATTCTGCCATAATAAGGCCGGTTTCCATTGGTGGTACATCCTGTCCAGACTAAACAGTCTGAATCTGGGCTTTTAAAGCATTGTTCAACTAGTCTCTCCTGCAATTGTACCCAAAAATCATGTTTGCCTTCCATTTTTAATTTTACAGACGACGCACTTGTTTAACCCAAAGTGAGTTTAGGTCACAATACACCAAATAGTTTCCTTATATATTTCAATGTAAAAGCGACCACTTTAAGCCAAAATAAAGTCAACATTTTGCGCATACAGACCCCCATACCCATACCTTTTCTGAAAGAGCATTCTTAGCTGAATTGAAATAAAGAATAAAAAAGGTATGTCATGTACAATGCAAGAAAGAACTTACCTCAAATCAAAATGGACTGTTTTCTCAGCCTTTTTTTAACCCCTACTCTCCAGAAAAGAGGTGTCCGCCAAACCGTGTTGTTTCCCCTTGTAGTCTCGAATCTTAAACATGACATTGATTGATTAGTGCACACCAATGCCTTACCTAGTAAGAAGAAAAGTTATTATGCGAAAGAACACAGCAACACATGTTTAAACCATAACAGCATATCTTCCTTTGATGTACTTTTAATTTTTTAGAGAGTACAGCCCTTCATGAAGAATTTATTTAGTGTATTGTAACCTATAAGAGCCAGATATTATGCATATAATCATAATTCCTTGCATATAAGTATATAACTATGATTACCCCACCACCATACCAATTTTGGCCATGATATCTTTTCATTTGGCAATCATACATCCTTTTTCCTAACACACCCCTTTTCCAACCAAAGCCGGCCTGATAAGCCTTTTTCTGGCTGAGCTACCAGCTAGCACTTTAGGGCGGTTTTCTTTAACTTTTCAGATAAATGTACAAACTAAAACATCAGAAACATGCATGGGGGTGCTATGTGGGCTGAGGACAGGTTATCTGTGTCAGTGTCATGGCTCCATTCCATTTTACTGGTGTGTTTTCTGTTACTTTTTTTTTTTTTTTTACCCAAAAAAGGCCAATTTAAAGCATATTTTAAGTTTTTTTTACCCATAAACATGCAACAGTCAATGCAATTAGACAGATTAAAGTAACTTTGAAGTGCAAACATAAACAATCTTCCAGTAATTGGTCCTTTGATGCTCTTAATTACCTTATTAGTATAGAAACAGTGTTTGTAGCAGCCCCTTTAATGAAAACAACACCAATTAAGGATTCAGGTATAAAATGGTCATTCAGCCTCAAAAATGCAGAAAGTAGTCAATTTACACTGTCCTTTCACCTTTAAAGTGCTTGAAAATAATAATTGTGTACCTTTTGTGCAAAAGACTGGGTTATTTAAAGATCTTAAAGGGGCATATGAGGTCAGAATGGTGTTTGTTAGTAAGAAAAAGCAAAAATTACTGGACATTGGGTACAAAAGGGGTGAATCTAGTCGAAAAAGAGGCATACAGCACAAATATGGAAACAACTCAAGTGCCAACACTAGATATGAAAGGTTAGAAAGGTCTGCCTTCATCGCTCGGATTCACACAAGTGACAATATCCTTACGTTTCATGACGTAGACGGTTCCGAAACACCAGTTAAGCCGTTGCGTCCACGAGTGAACAGGGCCAGCTATGTAGACCGGTTCAAAGTTTCAGCTTCATCCAAAGTTCATCCCGACTTGCGCACAAACAAGATCTATGTCCCTGCTCTACTGCAAACTATGATGTCAACTGAAAATAGAAAACATAGATTGTGCAATAGCAAATGTAGGGGAGACTTGGTTATCGATGGCGTTGCATCCATAAAGTGGGGCTTTGGATGGAAAGAGAGGCTGAAATGTACCAGATGCCTATATGTTGGCAAGCACTACAAGCTGTTCAATGAAGTCAATACCAAGGGCAAGGGAAGGAGATCAGCAGAGATCAATATAGGCTTCCAGATAGGTGTGGCCAGCACTTCCATTGGGAACACAAGTTCGCGCAGAATAATGAACACTAGCAATATCATTGCACCTACTCCTAATGCGATGCAGAAACAAGCAAACAAAGTGTGTGCTGCCCTGAAGTGCTTAAATGAGAAAAGCATGGCAGCCGTACGGAAGAACTTAGTTGCTGAAAACGCACAAATTGGACAAAAAGACGCCTCTATGGTCAACGTTGAAGGGGACACATGCTACAACAACCCCATTTTCAACTCCGACGCAACACCGTTTCAAGCCGGAACCATTGCTGTCACCACCATGTGTGAAAACAACACTAAAAACAAACAAATCTTGGGAGTACACATAGCAAATAAACTTTGCAGAGCTGCCGCAGTGCTCAGAAATAAGGGTAAACAAGTTGAGTGCCCCAATCATAGGGGGCATTGCTCGGCAAATGTTTCGGAACGTGAACAAATAGGGGATGAGGGGAAATGGAACAGGTCTTTAAGTACCCAGCTATCCCAGGATATTAAAATAGCCAACTTCACATGTGATGGTGACAGCAGAGCTTTTCAAGGAGTAAGCAGATCTCAGAGCCACAGAGTAGGCCATTTAAAGGACCTCAGGCATTTAGGCAACTCCCTGAAGCGAGAGATAAACAAAGCGCCATTCTCTAAGGACATGCTGCGGGGCCATACAAGGTCAAGTGTTAGAAATCGGTTTGCGCTGTCAGTGAAATCCAGATGTATGGCCGAGCTGAAAGCGGCTCACAGGACACATCAGGGCAAAATTGAGACTTTGAAGAGGGTAATGCCAGAGGTGATATCCACTATTGTGTTATGCTTCCGCGGTTACTGCGGAAATCAGTGCGCCAAGAACAGTTACGTTTGTTCGGGCAATAAAAGGCAAGCAAAAAACTTTATGCCAGCAAACGTCAAGGTGAAAATGGTGGCCAGTGACCAAGAAGTACTGAAAAAGTGTATAGAAATGGTGCTTGGTCCCATGGCTCTGGAAGCCACCAAACTTCTGACCACAACACAGAAATGTGAAGCAGTCAATAGGTCCTATCAAGCAGTGACCCCCAAAAATGTCACTTTCTCACGTAACTGTGTAGGTCGTATACATGGGCAGGTACACAAATTGAACCAGGGTTATGCGGACTCAGTACTGGAAAAGACAAGTGAGCTTAACGCAAGCTTAACACCGGGATCCAAGGTAATCGGGCAGATAGGCTATGAGGACCGCAGCATTCGAAACCAAAAGCGGCCGTCGAGAGTCACCAAAGCACGTGCTTTACGTGCAAGCACAAGGGATAGAAAATACAGACTGCATGAGGAGATGCACTATTGCAGAGGAATAAGTGATCCTAAACCAGATTACAGCAGCCTGCCACACCTTCAGCATCATAAATATGCGTAAAGAAGATGCTCACCTGCTCGCTGACTGCTGACTGCTGAACGACAGATTGTACCGATGCCGTCCTCACAGTGCCTGAAAGATTATGCAATAAACATAATAAAAACCTGTAAAGAGTGAAAAAATATATACATATGTATGCATGTGCTTAGTGCTTATAGGCTTGTTGAATAATCATGTATATAATAATGCTGTTGTAATGCTTGTTTTTACCGAATAAACAGTCAGGAGCCGGACCATGTCCATTGCATTTTTTAAATTGGTAACATGTCCTTCGATCAATATTTGTCGACAGAGGCTCAATAGTCAAATGACACGCATTAACGCACAGGCTGTGGCCACACAGATGACTGACCAAGTCATTTCGGCCCAGTGCAACCCTTAGGTGACACATAACCGCTACTCTGTGTGCCAAGTATGACCGGCCCTTGTCATCAGAGGGCATTTTCACCCATATTCTGCCATAATAAGGCCGGTTTCCATTGGTGGTACATCCTGTCCAGACTAAACAGTCTGAATCTGGGCTTTTAAAGCATTGTTCAACTAGTCTCTCCTGCAATTGTACCCAAAAATCATGTTTGCCTTCCATTTTTAATTTTACAGACGACGCACTTGTTTAACCCAAAGTGAGTTTAGGTCACAATACACCAAATAGTTTCCTTATATATTTCAATGTAAAAGCGACCACTTTAAGCCAAAATAAAGTCAACATTTTGCGCATACAGACCCCCATACCCATACCTTTTCTGAAAGAGCATTCTTAGCTGAATTGAAATAAAGAATAAAAAAGGTATGTCATGTACAATGCAAGAAAGAACTTACCTCAAATCAAAATGGACTGTTTTCTCAGCCTTTTTTTAACCCCTACTCTCCAGAAAAGAGGTGTCCGCCAAACCGTGTTGTTTCCCCTTGTAGTCTCGAATCTTAAACATGACATTGATTGATTAGTGCACACCAATGCCTTACCTAGTAAGAAGAAAAGTTATTATGCGAAAGAACACAGCAACACATGTTTAAACCATAACAGCATATCTTCCTTTGATGTACTTTTAATTTTTTAGAGAGTACAGCCCTTCATGAAGAATTTATTTAGTGTATTGTAACCTATAAGAGCCAGATATTATGCATATAATCATAATTCCTTGCATATAAGTATATAACTATGATTACCCCACCACCATACCAATTTTGGCCATGATATCTTTTCATTTGGCAATCATACATCCTTTTTCCTAACACACCCCTTTTCCAACCAAAGCCGGCCTGATAAGCCTTTTTCTGGCTGAGCTACCAGCTAGCACTTTAGGGCGGTTTTCTTTAACTTTTCAGATAAATGTACAAACTAAAACATCAGAAACATGCATGGGGGTGCTATGTGGGCTGAGGACAGGTTATCTGTGTCAGTGTCATGGCTCCATTCCATTTTACTGGTGTGTTTTCTGTTACTTTTTTTTTTTTTTTTTACCCAAAAAAGGCCAATTTAAAGCATATTTTAAGTTTTTTTTACCCATAAACATGCAACAGTCAATGCAATTAGACAGATTAAAGTAACTTTGAAGTGCAAACATAAACAATCTTCCAGTAATTGGTCCTTTGATGCTCTTAATTACCTTATTAGTATAGAAACAGTGTTTGTAGCAGCCCCTTTAATGAAAACAACACCAATTAAGGATTCAGGTATAAAATGGTCATTCAGCCTCAAAAATGCAGAAAGTAGTCAATTTACACTGTCCTTTCACCTTTAAAGTGCTTGAAAATAATAATTGTGTACCTTTTGTGCAAAAGACTGGGTTATTTAAAGATCTTAAAGGGGCATATGAGGTCAGAATGGTGTTTGTTAGTAAGAAAAAGCAAAAATTACTGGACATTGGGTACAAAAGGGGTGAATCTAGTCGAAAAAGAGGCATACAGCACAAATATGGAAACAACTCAAGTGCCAACACTAGATATGAAAGGTTAGAAAGGTCTGCCTTCATCGCTCGGATTCACACAAGTGACAATATCCTTACGTTTCATGACGTAGACGGTTCCGAAACACCAGTTAAGCCGTTGCGTCCACGAGTGAACAGGGCCAGCTATGTAGACCGGTTCAAAGTTTCAGCTTCATCCAAAGTTCATCCCGACTTGCGCACAAACAAGATCTATGTCCCTGCTCTACTGCAAACTATGATGTCAACTGAAAATAGAAAACATAGATTGTGCAATAGCAAATGTAGGGGAGACTTGGTTATCGATGGCGTTGCATCCATAAAGTGGGGCTTTGGATGGAAAGAGAGGCTGAAATGTACCAGATGCCTATATGTTGGCAAGCACTACAAGCTGTTCAATGAAGTCAATACCAAGGGCAAGGGAAGGAGATCAGCAGAGATCAATATAGGCTTCCAGATAGGTGTGGCCAGCACTTCCATTGGGAACACAAGTTCGCGCAGAATAATGAACACTAGCAATATCATTGCACCTACTCCTAATGCGATGCAGAAACAAGCAAACAAAGTGTGTGCTGCCCTGAAGTGCTTAAATGAGAAAAGCATGGCAGCCGTACGGAAGAACTTAGTTGCTGAAAACGCACAAATTGGACAAAAAGACGCCTCTATGGTCAACGTTGAAGGGGACACATGCTACAACAACCCCATTTTCAACTCCGACGCAACACCGTTTCAAGCCGGAACCATTGCTGTCACCACCATGTGTGAAAACAACACTAAAAACAAACAAATCTTGGGAGTACACATAGCAAATAAACTTTGCAGAGCTGCCGCAGTGCTCAGAAATAAGGGTAAACAAGTTGAGTGCCCCAATCATAGGGGGCATTGCTCGGCAAATGTTTCGGAACGTGAACAAATAGGGGATGAGGGGAAATGGAACAGGTCTTTAAGTACCCAGCTATCCCAGGATATTAAAATAGCCAACTTCACATGTGATGGTGACAGCAGAGCTTTTCAAGGAGTAAGCAGATCTCAGAGCCACAGAGTAGGCCATTTAAAGGACCTCAGGCATTTAGGCAACTCCCTGAAGCGAGAGATAAACAAAGCGCCATTCTCTAAGGACATGCTGCGGGGCCATACAAGGTCAAGTGTTAGAAATCGGTTTGCGCTGTCAGTGAAATCCAGATGTATGGCCGAGCTGAAAGCGGCTCACAGGACACATCAGGGCAAAATTGAGACTTTGAAGAGGGTAATGCCAGAGGTGATATCCACTATTGTGTTATGCTTCCGCGGTTACTGCGGAAATCAGTGCGCCAAGAACAGTTACGTTTGTTCGGGCAATAAAAGGCAAGCAAAAAACTTTATGCCAGCAAACGTCAAGGTGAAAATGGTGGCCAGTGACCAAGAAGTACTGAAAAAGTGTATAGAAATGGTGCTTGGTCCCATGGCTCTGGAAGCCACCAAACTTCTGACCACAACACAGAAATGTGAAGCAGTCAATAGGTCCTATCAAGCAGTGACCCCCAAAAATGTCACTTTCTCACGTAACTGTGTAGGTCGTATACATGGGCAGGTACACAAATTGAACCAGGGTTATGCGGACTCAGTACTGGAAAAGACAAGTGAGCTTAACGCAAGCTTAACACCGGGATCCAAGGTAATCGGGCAGATAGGCTATGAGGACCGCAGCATTCGAAACCAAAAGCGGCCGTCGAGAGTCACCAAAGCACGTGCTTTACGTGCAAGCACAAGGGATAGAAAATACAGACTGCATGAGGAGATGCACTATTGCAGAGGAATAAGTGATCCTAAACCAGATTACAGCAGCCTGCCACACCTTCAGCATCATAAATATGCGTAAAGAAGATGCTCACCTGCTCGCTGACTGCTGACTGCTGAACGACAGATTGTACCGATGCCGTCCTCACAGTGCCTGAAAGATTATGCAATAAACATAATAAAAACCTGTAAAGAGTGAAAAAATATATACATATGTATGCATGTGCTTAGTGCTTATAGGCTTGTTGAATAATCATGTATATAATAATGCTGTTGTAATGCTTGTTTTTACCGAATAAACAGTCAGGAGCCGGACCATGTCCATTGCATTTTTTAAATTGGTAACATGTCCTTCGATCAATATTTGTCGACAGAGGCTCAATAGTCAAATGACACGCATTAACGCACAGGCTGTGGCCACACAGATGACTGACCAAGTCATTTCGGCCCAGTGCAACCCTTAGGTGACACATAACCGCTACTCTGTGTGCCAAGTATGACCGGCCCTTGTCATCAGAGGGCATTTTCACCCATATTCTGCCATAATAAGGCCGGTTTCCATTGGTGGTACATCCTGTCCAGACTAAACAGTCTGAATCTGGGCTTTTTAAAGCATTGTTCAACTAGTCTCTCCTGCAATTGTACCCAAAAATCATGTTTGCCTTCCATTTTTAATTTTACAGACGACGCACTTGTTTAACCCAAAGTGAGTTTAGGTCACAATACACCAAATAGTTTCCTTATATATTTCAATGTAAAAGCGACCACTTTAAGCCAAAATAAAGTCAACATTTTGCGCATACAGACCCCCATACCCATACCTTTTCTGAAAGAGCATTCTTAGCTGAATTGAAATAAAGAATAAAAAAGGTATGTCATGTACAATGCAAGAAAGAACTTACCTCAAATCAAAATGGACTGTTTTCTCAGCCTTTTTTTAACCCCTACTCTCCAGAAAAGAGGTGTCCGCCAAACCGTGTTGTTTCCCCTTGTAGTCTCGAATCTTAAACATGACATTGATTGATTAGTGCACACCAATGCCTTACCTAGTAAGAAGAAAAGTTATTATGCGAAAGAACACAGCAACACATGTTTAAACCATAACAGCATATCTTCCTTTGATGTACTTTTAATTTTTTAGAGAGTACAGCCCTTCATGAAGAATTTATTTAGTGTATTGTAACCTATAAGAGCCAGATATTATGCATATAATCATAATTCCTTGCATATAAGTATATAACTATGATTACCCCACCACCATACCAATTTTGGCCATGATATCTTTTCATTTGGCAATCATACATCCTTTTTCCTAACACACCCCTTTTCCAACCAAAGCCGGCCTGATAAGCCTTTTTCTGGCTGAGCTACCAGCTAGCACTTTAGGGCGGTTTTCTTTAACTTTTCAGATAAATGTACAAACTAAAACATCAGAAACATGCATGGGGGTGCTATGTGGGCTGAGGACAGGTTATCTGTGTCAGTGTCATGGCTCCATTCCATTTTACTGGTGTGTTTTCTGTTACTTTTTTTTTTTTTTTTTACCCAAAAAAGGCCAATTTAAAGCATATTTTAAGTTTTTTTTACCCATAAACATGCAACAGTCAATGCAATTAGACAGATTAAAGTAACTTTGAAGTGCAAACATAAACAATCTTCCAGTAATTGGTCCTTTGATGCTCTTAATTACCTTATTAGTATAGAAACAGTGTTTGTAGCAGCCCCTTTAATGAAAACAACACCAATTAAGGATTCAGGTATAAAATGGTCATTCAGCCTCAAAAATGCAGAAAGTAGTCAATTTACACTGTCCTTTCACCTTTAAAGTGCTTGAAAATAATAATTGTGTACCTTTTGTGCAAAAGACTGGGTTATTTAAAGATCTTAAAGGGGCATATGAGGTCAGAATGGTGTTTGTTAGTAAGAAAAAGCAAAAATTACTGGACATTGGGTACAAAAGGGGTGAATCTAGTCGAAAAAGAGGCATACAGCACAAATATGGAAACAACTCAAGTGCCAACACTAGATATGAAAGGTTAGAAAGGTCTGCCTTCATCGCTCGGATTCACACAAGTGACAATATCCTTACGTTTCATGACGTAGACGGTTCCGAAACACCAGTTAAGCCGTTGCGTCCACGAGTGAACAGGGCCAGCTATGTAGACCGGTTCAAAGTTTCAGCTTCATCCAAAGTTCATCCCGACTTGCGCACAAACAAGATCTATGTCCCTGCTCTACTGCAAACTATGATGTCAACTGAAAATAGAAAACATAGATTGTGCAATAGCAAATGTAGGGGAGACTTGGTTATCGATGGCGTTGCATCCATAAAGTGGGGCTTTGGATGGAAAGAGAGGCTGAAATGTACCAGATGCCTATATGTTGGCAAGCACTACAAGCTGTTCAATGAAGTCAATACCAAGGGCAAGGGAAGGAGATCAGCAGAGATCAATATAGGCTTCCAGATAGGTGTGGCCAGCACTTCCATTGGGAACACAAGTTCGCGCAGAATAATGAACACTAGCAATATCATTGCACCTACTCCTAATGCGATGCAGAAACAAGCAAACAAAGTGTGTGCTGCCCTGAAGTGCTTAAATGAGAAAAGCATGGCAGCCGTACGGAAGAACTTAGTTGCTGAAAACGCACAAATTGGACAAAAAGACGCCTCTATGGTCAACGTTGAAGGGGACACATGCTACAACAACCCCATTTTCAACTCCGACGCAACACCGTTTCAAGCCGGAACCATTGCTGTCACCACCATGTGTGAAAACAACACTAAAAACAAACAAATCTTGGGAGTACACATAGCAAATAAACTTTGCAGAGCTGCCGCAGTGCTCAGAAATAAGGGTAAACAAGTTGAGTGCCCCAATCATAGGGGGCATTGCTCGGCAAATGTTTCGGAACGTGAACAAATAGGGGATGAGGGGAAATGGAACAGGTCTTTAAGTACCCAGCTATCCCAGGATATTAAAATAGCCAACTTCACATGTGATGGTGACAGCAGAGCTTTTCAAGGAGTAAGCAGATCTCAGAGCCACAGAGTAGGCCATTTAAAGGACCTCAGGCATTTAGGCAACTCCCTGAAGCGAGAGATAAACAAAGCGCCATTCTCTAAGGACATGCTGCGGGGCCATACAAGGTCAAGTGTTAGAAATCGGTTTGCGCTGTCAGTGAAATCCAGATGTATGGCCGAGCTGAAAGCGGCTCACAGGACACATCAGGGCAAAATTGAGACTTTGAAGAGGGTAATGCCAGAGGTGATATCCACTATTGTGTTATGCTTCCGCGGTTACTGCGGAAATCAGTGCGCCAAGAACAGTTACGTTTGTTCGGGCAATAAAAGGCAAGCAAAAAACTTTATGCCAGCAAACGTCAAGGTGAAAATGGTGGCCAGTGACCAAGAAGTACTGAAAAAGTGTATAGAAATGGTGCTTGGTCCCATGGCTCTGGAAGCCACCAAACTTCTGACCACAACACAGAAATGTGAAGCAGTCAATAGGTCCTATCAAGCAGTGACCCCCAAAAATGTCACTTTCTCACGTAACTGTGTAGGTCGTATACATGGGCAGGTACACAAATTGAACCAGGGTTATGCGGACTCAGTACTGGAAAAGACAAGTGAGCTTAACGCAAGCTTAACACCGGGATCCAAGGTAATCGGGCAGATAGGCTATGAGGACCGCAGCATTCGAAACCAAAAGCGGCCGTCGAGAGTCACCAAAGCACGTGCTTTACGTGCAAGCACAAGGGATAGAAAATACAGACTGCATGAGGAGATGCACTATTGCAGAGGAATAAGTGATCCTAAACCAGATTACAGCAGCCTGCCACACCTTCAGCATCATAAATATGCGTAAAGAAGATGCTCACCTGCTCGCTGACTGCTGACTGCTGAACGACAGATTGTACCGATGCCGTCCTCACAGTGCCTGAAAGATTATGCAATAAACATAATAAAAACCTGTAAAGAGTGAAAAAATATATACATATGTATGCATGTGCTTAGTGCTTATAGGCTTGTTGAATAATCATGTATATAATAATGCTGTTGTAATGCTTGTTTTTACCGAATAAACAGTCAGGAGCCGGACCATGTCCATTGCATTTTTTAAATTGGTAACATGTCCTTCGATCAATATTTGTCGACAGAGGCTCAATAGTCAAATGACACGCATTAACGCACAGGCTGTGGCCACACAGATGACTGACCAAGTCATTTCGGCCCAGTGCAACCCTTAGGTGACACATAACCGCTACTCTGTGTGCCAAGTATGACCGGCCCTTGTCATCAGAGGGCATTTTCACCCATATTCTGCCATAATAAGGCCGGTTTCCATTGGTGGTACATCCTGTCCAGACTAAACAGTCTGAATCTGGGCTTTTAAAGCATTGTTCAACTAGTCTCTCCTGCAATTGTACCCAAAAATCATGTTTGCCTTCCATTTTTAATTTTACAGACGACGCACTTGTTTAACCCAAAGTGAGTTTAGGTCACAATACACCAAATAGTTTCCTTATATATTTCAATGTAAAAGCGACCACTTTAAGCCAAAATAAAGTCAACATTTTGCGCATACAGACCCCCATACCCATACCTTTTCTGAAAGAGCATTCTTAGCTGAATTGAAATAAAGAATAAAAAAGGTATGTCATGTACAATGCAAGAAAGAACTTACCTCAAATCAAAATGGACTGTTTTCTCAGCCTTTTTTTAACCCCTACTCTCCAGAAAAGAGGTGTCCGCCAAACCGTGTTGTTTCCCCTTGTAGTCTCGAATCTTAAACATGACATTGATTGATTAGTGCACACCAATGCCTTACCTAGTAAGAAGAAAAGTTATTATGCGAAAGAACACAGCAACACATGTTTAAACCATAACAGCATATCTTCCTTTGATGTACTTTTAATTTTTTAGAGAGTACAGCCCTTCATGAAGAATTTATTTAGTGTATTGTAACCTATAAGAGCCAGATATTATGCATATAATCATAATTCCTTGCATATAAGTATATAACTATGATTACCCCACCACCATACCAATTTTGGCCATGATATCTTTTCATTTGGCAATCATACATCCTTTTTCCTAACACACCCCTTTTCCAACCAAAGCCGGCCTGATAAGCCTTTTTCTGGCTGAGCTACCAGCTAGCACTTTAGGGCGGTTTTCTTTAACTTTTCAGATAAATGTACAAACTAAAACATCAGAAACATGCATGGGGGTGCTATGTGGGCTGAGGACAGGTTATCTGTGTCAGTGTCATGGCTCCATTCCATTTTACTGGTGTGTTTTCTGTTACTTTTTTTTTTTTTTTTTACCCAAAAAAGGCCAATTTAAAGCATATTTTAAGTTTTTTTTACCCATAAACATGCAACAGTCAATGCAATTAGACAGATTAAAGTAACTTTGAAGTGCAAACATAAACAATCTTCCAGTAATTGGTCCTTTGATGCTCTTAATTACCTTATTAGTATAGAAACAGTGTTTGTAGCAGCCCCTTTAATGAAAACAACACCAATTAAGGATTCAGGTATAAAATGGTCATTCAGCCTCAAAAATGCAGAAAGTAGTCAATTTACACTGTCCTTTCACCTTTAAAGTGCTTGAAAATAATAATTGTGTACCTTTTGTGCAAAAGACTGGGTTATTTAAAGATCTTAAAGGGGCATATGAGGTCAGAATGGTGTTTGTTAGTAAGAAAAAGCAAAAATTACTGGACATTGGGTACAAAAGGGGTGAATCTAGTCGAAAAAGAGGCATACAGCACAAATATGGAAACAACTCAAGTGCCAACACTAGATATGAAAGGTTAGAAAGGTCTGCCTTCATCGCTCGGATTCACACAAGTGACAATATCCTTACGTTTCATGACGTAGACGGTTCCGAAACACCAGTTAAGCCGTTGCGTCCACGAGTGAACAGGGCCAGCTATGTAGACCGGTTCAAAGTTTCAGCTTCATCCAAAGTTCATCCCGACTTGCGCACAAACAAGATCTATGTCCCTGCTCTACTGCAAACTATGATGTCAACTGAAAATAGAAAACATAGATTGTGCAATAGCAAATGTAGGGGAGACTTGGTTATCGATGGCGTTGCATCCATAAAGTGGGGCTTTGGATGGAAAGAGAGGCTGAAATGTACCAGATGCCTATATGTTGGCAAGCACTACAAGCTGTTCAATGAAGTCAATACCAAGGGCAAGGGAAGGAGATCAGCAGAGATCAATATAGGCTTCCAGATAGGTGTGGCCAGCACTTCCATTGGGAACACAAGTTCGCGCAGAATAATGAACACTAGCAATATCATTGCACCTACTCCTAATGCGATGCAGAAACAAGCAAACAAAGTGTGTGCTGCCCTGAAGTGCTTAAATGAGAAAAGCATGGCAGCCGTACGGAAGAACTTAGTTGCTGAAAACGCACAAATTGGACAAAAAGACGCCTCTATGGTCAACGTTGAAGGGGACACATGCTACAACAACCCCATTTTCAACTCCGACGCAACACCGTTTCAAGCCGGAACCATTGCTGTCACCACCATGTGTGAAAACAACACTAAAAACAAACAAATCTTGGGAGTACACATAGCAAATAAACTTTGCAGAGCTGCCGCAGTGCTCAGAAATAAGGGTAAACAAGTTGAGTGCCCCAATCATAGGGGGCATTGCTCGGCAAATGTTTCGGAACGTGAACAAATAGGGGATGAGGGGAAATGGAACAGGTCTTTAAGTACCCAGCTATCCCAGGATATTAAAATAGCCAACTTCACATGTGATGGTGACAGCAGAGCTTTTCAAGGAGTAAGCAGATCTCAGAGCCACAGAGTAGGCCATTTAAAGGACCTCAGGCATTTAGGCAACTCCCTGAAGCGAGAGATAAACAAAGCGCCATTCTCTAAGGACATGCTGCGGGGCCATACAAGGTCAAGTGTTAGAAATCGGTTTGCGCTGTCAGTGAAATCCAGATGTATGGCCGAGCTGAAAGCGGCTCACAGGACACATCAGGGCAAAATTGAGACTTTGAAGAGGGTAATGCCAGAGGTGATATCCACTATTGTGTTATGCTTCCGCGGTTACTGCGGAAATCAGTGCGCCAAGAACAGTTACGTTTGTTCGGGCAATAAAAGGCAAGCAAAAAACTTTATGCCAGCAAACGTCAAGGTGAAAATGGTGGCCAGTGACCAAGAAGTACTGAAAAAGTGTATAGAAATGGTGCTTGGTCCCATGGCTCTGGAAGCCACCAAACTTCTGACCACAACACAGAAATGTGAAGCAGTCAATAGGTCCTATCAAGCAGTGACCCCCAAAAATGTCACTTTCTCACGTAACTGTGTAGGTCGTATACATGGGCAGGTACACAAATTGAACCAGGGTTATGCGGACTCAGTACTGGAAAAGACAAGTGAGCTTAACGCAAGCTTAACACCGGGATCCAAGGTAATCGGGCAGATAGGCTATGAGGACCGCAGCATTCGAAACCAAAAGCGGCCGTCGAGAGTCACCAAAGCACGTGCTTTACGTGCAAGCACAAGGGATAGAAAATACAGACTGCATGAGGAGATGCACTATTGCAGAGGAATAAGTGATCCTAAACCAGATTACAGCAGCCTGCCACACCTTCAGCATCATAAATATGCGTAAAGAAGATGCTCACCTGCTCGCTGACTGCTGACTGCTGAACGACAGATTGTACCGATGCCGTCCTCACAGTGCCTGAAAGATTATGCAATAAACATAATAAAAACCTGTAAAGAGTGAAAAAATATATACATATGTATGCATGTGCTTAGTGCTTATAGGCTTGTTGAATAATCATGTATATAATAATGCTGTTGTAATGCTTGTTTTTACCGAATAAACAGTCAGGAGCCGGACCATGTCCATTGCATTTTTTAAATTGGTAACATGTCCTTCGATCAATATTTGTCGACAGAGGCTCAATAGTCAAATGACACGCATTAACGCACAGGCTGTGGCCACACAGATGACTGACCAAGTCATTTCGGCCCAGTGCAACCCTTAGGTGACACATAACCGCTACTCTGTGTGCCAAGTATGACCGGCCCTTGTCATCAGAGGGCATTTTCACCCATATTCTGCCATAATAAGGCCGGTTTCCATTGGTGGTACATCCTGTCCAGACTAAACAGTCTGAATCTGGGCTTTTAAAGCATTGTTCAACTAGTCTCTCCTGCAATTGTACCCAAAAATCATGTTTGCCTTCCATTTTTAATTTTACAGACGACGCACTTGTTTAACCCAAAGTGAGTTTAGGTCACAATACACCAAATAGTTTCCTTATATATTTCAATGTAAAAGCGACCACTTTAAGCCAAAATAAAGTCAACATTTTGCGCATACAGACCCCCATACCCATACCTTTTCTGAAAGAGCATTCTTAGCTGAATTGAAATAAAGAATAAAAAAGGTATGTCATGTACAATGCAAGAAAGAACTTACCTCAAATCAAAATGGACTGTTTTCTCAGCCTTTTTTTAACCCCTACTCTCCAGAAAAGAGGTGTCCGCCAAACCGTGTTGTTTCCCCTTGTAGTCTCGAATCTTAAACATGACATTGATTGATTAGTGCACACCAATGCCTTACCTAGTAAGAAGAAAAGTTATTATGCGAAAGAACACAGCAACACATGTTTAAACCATAACAGCATATCTTCCTTTGATGTACTTTTAATTTTTTAGAGAGTACAGCCCTTCATGAAGAATTTATTTAGTGTATTGTAACCTATAAGAGCCAGATATTATGCATATAATCATAATTCCTTGCATATAAGTATATAACTATGATTACCCCACCACCATACCAATTTTGGCCATGATATCTTTTCATTTGGCAATCATACATCCTTTTTCCTAACACACCCCTTTTCCAACCAAAGCCGGCCTGATAAGCCTTTTTCTGGCTGAGCTACCAGCTAGCACTTTAGGGCGGTTTTCTTTAACTTTTCAGATAAATGTACAAACTAAAACATCAGAAACATGCATGGGGGTGCTATGTGGGCTGAGGACAGGTTATCTGTGTCAGTGTCATGGCTCCATTCCATTTTACTGGTGTGTTTTCTGTTACTTTTTTTTTTTTTTTTACCCAAAAAAGGCCAATTTAAAGCATATTTTAAGTTTTTTTTACCCATAAACATGCAACAGTCAATGCAATTAGACAGATTAAAGTAACTTTGAAGTGCAAACATAAACAATCTTCCAGTAATTGGTCCTTTGATGCTCTTAATTACCTTATTAGTATAGAAACAGTGTTTGTAGCAGCCCCTTTAATGAAAACAACACCAATTAAGGATTCAGGTATAAAATGGTCATTCAGCCTCAAAAATGCAGAAAGTAGTCAATTTACACTGTCCTTTCACCTTTAAAGTGCTTGAAAATAATAATTGTGTACCTTTTGTGCAAAAGACTGGGTTATTTAAAGATCTTAAAGGGGCATATGAGGTCAGAATGGTGTTTGTTAGTAAGAAAAAGCAAAAATTACTGGACATTGGGTACAAAAGGGGTGAATCTAGTCGAAAAAGAGGCATACAGCACAAATATGGAAACAACTCAAGTGCCAACACTAGATATGAAAGGTTAGAAAGGTCTGCCTTCATCGCTCGGATTCACACAAGTGACAATATCCTTACGTTTCATGACGTAGACGGTTCCGAAACACCAGTTAAGCCGTTGCGTCCACGAGTGAACAGGGCCAGCTATGTAGACCGGTTCAAAGTTTCAGCTTCATCCAAAGTTCATCCCGACTTGCGCACAAACAAGATCTATGTCCCTGCTCTACTGCAAACTATGATGTCAACTGAAAATAGAAAACATAGATTGTGCAATAGCAAATGTAGGGGAGACTTGGTTATCGATGGCGTTGCATCCATAAAGTGGGGCTTTGGATGGAAAGAGAGGCTGAAATGTACCAGATGCCTATATGTTGGCAAGCACTACAAGCTGTTCAATGAAGTCAATACCAAGGGCAAGGGAAGGAGATCAGCAGAGATCAATATAGGCTTCCAGATAGGTGTGGCCAGCACTTCCATTGGGAACACAAGTTCGCGCAGAATAATGAACACTAGCAATATCATTGCACCTACTCCTAATGCGATGCAGAAACAAGCAAACAAAGTGTGTGCTGCCCTGAAGTGCTTAAATGAGAAAAGCATGGCAGCCGTACGGAAGAACTTAGTTGCTGAAAACGCACAAATTGGACAAAAAGACGCCTCTATGGTCAACGTTGAAGGGGACACATGCTACAACAACCCCATTTTCAACTCCGACGCAACACCGTTTCAAGCCGGAACCATTGCTGTCACCACCATGTGTGAAAACAACACTAAAAACAAACAAATCTTGGGAGTACACATAGCAAATAAACTTTGCAGAGCTGCCGCAGTGCTCAGAAATAAGGGTAAACAAGTTGAGTGCCCCAATCATAGGGGGCATTGCTCGGCAAATGTTTCGGAACGTGAACAAATAGGGGATGAGGGGAAATGGAACAGGTCTTTAAGTACCCAGCTATCCCAGGATATTAAAATAGCCAACTTCACATGTGATGGTGACAGCAGAGCTTTTCAAGGAGTAAGCAGATCTCAGAGCCACAGAGTAGGCCATTTAAAGGACCTCAGGCATTTAGGCAACTCCCTGAAGCGAGAGATAAACAAAGCGCCATTCTCTAAGGACATGCTGCGGGGCCATACAAGGTCAAGTGTTAGAAATCGGTTTGCGCTGTCAGTGAAATCCAGATGTATGGCCGAGCTGAAAGCGGCTCACAGGACACATCAGGGCAAAATTGAGACTTTGAAGAGGGTAATGCCAGAGGTGATATCCACTATTGTGTTATGCTTCCGCGGTTACTGCGGAAATCAGTGCGCCAAGAACAGTTACGTTTGTTCGGGCAATAAAAGGCAAGCAAAAAACTTTATGCCAGCAAACGTCAAGGTGAAAATGGTGGCCAGTGACCAAGAAGTACTGAAAAAGTGTATAGAAATGGTGCTTGGTCCCATGGCTCTGGAAGCCACCAAACTTCTGACCACAACACAGAAATGTGAAGCAGTCAATAGGTCCTATCAAGCAGTGACCCCCAAAAATGTCACTTTCTCACGTAACTGTGTAGGTCGTATACATGGGCAGGTACACAAATTGAACCAGGGTTATGCGGACTCAGTACTGGAAAAGACAAGTGAGCTTAACGCAAGCTTAACACCGGGATCCAAGGTAATCGGGCAGATAGGCTATGAGGACCGCAGCATTCGAAACCAAAAGCGGCCGTCGAGAGTCACCAAAGCACGTGCTTTACGTGCAAGCACAAGGGATAGAAAATACAGACTGCATGAGGAGATGCACTATTGCAGAGGAATAAGTGATCCTAAACCAGATTACAGCAGCCTGCCACACCTTCAGCATCATAAATATGCGTAAAGAAGATGCTCACCTGCTCGCTGACTGCTGACTGCTGAACGACAGATTGTACCGATGCCGTCCTCACAGTGCCTGAAAGATTATGCAATAAACATAATAAAAACCTGTAAAGAGTGAAAAAATATATACATATGTATGCATGTGCTTAGTGCTTATAGGCTTGTTGAATAATCATGTATATAATAATGCTGTTGTAATGCTTGTTTTTACCGAATAAACAGTCAGGAGCCGGACCATGTCCATTGCATTTTTTAAATTGGTAACATGTCCTTCGATCAATATTTGTCGACAGAGGCTCAATAGTCAAATGACACGCATTAACGCACAGGCTGTGGCCACACAGATGACTGACCAAGTCATTTCGGCCCAGTGCAACCCTTAGGTGACACATAACCGCTACTCTGTGTGCCAAGTATGACCGGCCCTTGTCATCAGAGGGCATTTTCACCCATATTCTGCCATAATAAGGCCGGTTTCCATTGGTGGTACATCCTGTCCAGACTAAACAGTCTGAATCTGGGCTTTTAAAGCATTGTTCAACTAGTCTCTCCTGCAATTGTACCCAAAAATCATGTTTGCCTTCCATTTTTAATTTTACAGACGACGCACTTGTTTAACCCAAAGTGAGTTTAGGTCACAATACACCAAATAGTTTCCTTATATATTTCAATGTAAAAGCGACCACTTTAAGCCAAATAAAGTCAACATTTTGCGCATACAGACCCCCATACCCATACCTTTTCTGAAAGAGCATTCTTAGCTGAATTGAAATAAAGAATAAAAAAGGTATGTCATGTACAATGCAAGAAAGAACTTACCTCAAATCAAAATGGACTGTTTTCTCAGCCTTTTTTTAACCCCTACTCTCCAGAAAAGAGGTGTCCGCCAAACCGTGTTGTTTCCCCTTGTAGTCTCGAATCTTAAACATGACATTGATTGATTAGTGCACACCAATGCCTTACCTAGTAAGAAGAAAAGTTATTATGCGAAAGAACACAGCAACACATGTTTAAACCATAACAGCATATCTTCCTTTGATGTACTTTTAATTTTTTAGAGAGTACAGCCCTTCATGAAGAATTTATTTAGTGTATTGTAACCTATAAGAGCCAGATATTATGCATATAATCATAATTCCTTGCATATAAGTATATAACTATGATTACCCCACCACCATACCAATTTTGGCCATGATATCTTTTCATTTGGCAATCATACATCCTTTTTCCTAACACACCCCTTTTCCAACCAAAGCCGGCCTGATAAGCCTTTTTCTGGCTGAGCTACCAGCTAGCACTTTAGGGCGGTTTTCTTTAACTTTTCAGATAAATGTACAAACTAAAACATCAGAAACATGCATGGGGGTGCTATGTGGGCTGAGGACAGGTTATCTGTGTCAGTGTCATGGCTCCATTCCATTTTACTGGTGTGTTTTCTGTTACTTTTTTTTTTTTTTTTACCCAAAAAAGGCCAATTTAAAGCATATTTTAAGTTTTTTTTACCCATAAACATGCAACAGTCAATGCAATTAGACAGATTAAAGTAACTTTGAAGTGCAAACATAAACAATCTTCCAGTAATTGGTCCTTTGATGCTCTTAATTACCTTATTAGTATAGAAACAGTGTTTGTAGCAGCCCCTTTAATGAAAACAACACCAATTAAGGATTCAGGTATAAAATGGTCATTCAGCCTCAAAAATGCAGAAAGTAGTCAATTTACACTGTCCTTTCACCTTTAAAGTGCTTGAAAATAATAATTGTGTACCTTTTGTGCAAAAGACTGGGTTATTTAAAGATCTTAAAGGGGCATATGAGGTCAGAATGGTGTTTGTTAGTAAGAAAAAGCAAAAATTACTGGACATTGGGTACAAAAGGGGTGAATCTAGTCGAAAAAGAGGCATACAGCACAAATATGGAAACAACTCAAGTGCCAACACTAGATATGAAAGGTTAGAAAGGTCTGCCTTCATCGCTCGGATTCACACAAGTGACAATATCCTTACGTTTCATGACGTAGACGGTTCCGAAACACCAGTTAAGCCGTTGCGTCCACGAGTGAACAGGGCCAGCTATGTAGACCGGTTCAAAGTTTCAGCTTCATCCAAAGTTCATCCCGACTTGCGCACAAACAAGATCTATGTCCCTGCTCTACTGCAAACTATGATGTCAACTGAAAATAGAAAACATAGATTGTGCAATAGCAAATGTAGGGGAGACTTGGTTATCGATGGCGTTGCATCCATAAAGTGGGGCTTTGGATGGAAAGAGAGGCTGAAATGTACCAGATGCCTATATGTTGGCAAGCACTACAAGCTGTTCAATGAAGTCAATACCAAGGGCAAGGGAAGGAGATCAGCAGAGATCAATATAGGCTTCCAGATAGGTGTGGCCAGCACTTCCATTGGGAACACAAGTTCGCGCAGAATAATGAACACTAGCAATATCATTGCACCTACTCCTAATGCGATGCAGAAACAAGCAAACAAAGTGTGTGCTGCCCTGAAGTGCTTAAATGAGAAAAGCATGGCAGCCGTACGGAAGAACTTAGTTGCTGAAAACGCACAAATTGGACAAAAAGACGCCTCTATGGTCAACGTTGAAGGGGACACATGCTACAACAACCCCATTTTCAACTCCGACGCAACACCGTTTCAAGCCGGGAACCATTGCTGTCACCACCATGTGTGAAAACAACACTAAAAACAAACAAATCTTGGGAGTACACATAGCAAATAAACTTTGCAGAGCTGCCGCAGTGCTCAGAAATAAGGGTAAACAAGTTGAGTGCCCCAATCATAGGGGGCATTGCTCGGCAAATGTTTCGGAACGTGAACAAATAGGGGATGAGGGGAAATGGAACAGGTCTTTAAGTACCCAGCTATCCCAGGATATTAAAATAGCCAACTTCACATGTGATGGTGACAGCAGAGCTTTTCAAGGAGTAAGCAGATCTCAGAGCCACAGAGTAGGCCATTTAAAGGACCTCAGGCATTTAGGCAACTCCCTGAAGCGAGAGATAAACAAAGCGCCATTCTCTAAGGACATGCTGCGGGGCCATACAAGGTCAAGTGTTAGAAATCGGTTTGCGCTGTCAGTGAAATCCAGATGTATGGCCGAGCTGAAAGCGGCTCACAGGACACATCAGGGCAAAATTGAGACTTTGAAGAGGGTAATGCCAGAGGTGATATCCACTATTGTGTTATGCTTCCGCGGTTACTGCGGAAATCAGTGCGCCAAGAACAGTTACGTTTGTTCGGGCAATAAAAGGCAAGCAAAAAACTTTATGCCAGCAAACGTCAAGGTGAAAATGGTGGCCAGTGACCAAGAAGTACTGAAAAAGTGTATAGAAATGGTGCTTGGTCCCATGGCTCTGGAAGCCACCAAACTTCTGACCACAACACAGAAATGTGAAGCAGTCAATAGGTCCTATCAAGCAGTGACCCCCAAAAATGTCACTTTCTCACGTAACTGTGTAGGTCGTATACATGGGCAGGTACACAAATTGAACCAGGGTTATGCGGACTCAGTACTGGAAAAGACAAGTGAGCTTAACGCAAGCTTAACACCGGGATCCAAGGTAATCGGGCAGATAGGCTATGAGGACCGCAGCATTCGAAACCAAAAGCGGCCGTCGAGAGTCACCAAAGCACGTGCTTTACGTGCAAGCACAAGGGATAGAAAATACAGACTGCATGAGGAGATGCACTATTGCAGAGGAATAAGTGATCCTAAACCAGATTACAGCAGCCTGCCACACCTTCAGCATCATAAATATGCGTAAAGAAGATGCTCACCTGCTCGCTGACTGCTGACTGCTGAACGACAGATTGTACCGATGCCGTCCTCACAGTGCCTGAAAGATTATGCAATAAACATAATAAAAACCTGTAAAGAGTGAAAAAATATATACATATGTATGCATGTGCTTAGTGCTTATAGGCTTGTTGAATAATCATGTATATAATAATGCTGTTGTAATGCTTGTTTTTACCGAATAAACAGTCAGGAGCCGGACCATGTCCATTGCATTTTTTAAATTGGTAACATGTCCTTCGATCAATATTTGTCGACAGAGGCTCAATAGTCAAATGACACGCATTAACGCACAGGCTGTGGCCACACAGATGACTGACCAAGTCATTTCGGCCCAGTGCAACCCTTAGGTGACACATAACCGCTACTCTGTGTGCCAAGTATGACCGGCCCTTGTCATCAGAGGGCATTTTCACCCATATTCTGCCATAATAAGGCCGGTTTCCATTGGTGGTACATCCTGTCCAGACTAAACAGTCTGAATCTGGGCTTTTAAAGCATTGTTCAACTAGTCTCTCCTGCAATTGTACCCAAAAATCATGTTTGCCTTCCATTTTTAATTTTACAGACGACGCACTTGTTTAACCCAAAGTGAGTTTAGGTCACAATACACCAAATAGTTTCCTTATATATTTCAATGTAAAAGCGACCACTTTAAGCCAAAATAAAGTCAACATTTTGCGCATACAGACCCCCATACCCATACCTTTTCTGAAAGAGCATTCTTAGCTGAATTGAAATAAAGAATAAAAAAGGTATGTCATGTACAATGCAAGAAAGAACTTACCTCAAATCAAAATGGACTGTTTTCTCAGCCTTTTTTTAACCCCTACTCTCCAGAAAAGAGGTGTCCGCCAAACCGTGTTGTTTCCCCTTGTAGTCTCGAATCTTAAACATGACATTGATTGATTAGTGCACACCAATGCCTTACCTAGTAAGAAGAAAAGTTATTATGCGAAAGAACACAGCAACACATGTTTAAACCATAACAGCATATCTTCCTTTGATGTACTTTTAATTTTTTAGAGAGTACAGCCCTTCATGAAGAATTTATTTAGTGTATTGTAACCTATAAGAGCCAGATATTATGCATATAATCATAATTCCTTGCATATAAGTATATAACTATGATTACCCCACCACCATACCAATTTTGGCCATGATATCTTTTCATTTGGCAATCATACATCCTTTTTCCTAACACACCCATTTTCCAACCAAAGCCGGCCTGATAAGCCTTTTTCTGGCTGAGCTACCAGCTAGCACTTTAGGGCGGTTTTCTTTAACTTTTCAGATAAATGTACAAACTAAAACATCAGAAACATGCATGGGGGTGCTATGTGGGCTGAGGACAGGTTATCTGTGTCAGTGTCATGGCTCCATTCATTTTACTGGTGTGTTTTCTGTTACTTTTTTTTTTTTTTTTACCCAAAAAGGCCAATTTAAAGCATATTTTAAGTTTTTTTTACCCATAAACATGCAACAGTCAATGCAATTAGACAGATTAAAGTAACTTTGAAGTGCAAACATAAACAATCTTCCAGTAATTGGTCCTTTGATGCTCTTAATTACCTTATTAGTATAGAAACAGTGTTTTGTAGCAGCCCCTTTAATGAAAACAACACCAATTAAGGATTCAGGTATAAAATGGTCATTCAGCCTCAAAAATGCAGAAGAAAGTAGTCAATTTACACTGTCCCTTTCACCTTTAAAGTGCTTGAAATAATAATTGTGTACCTTTTGTGCAAAAGACTGGGTTATTTAAGATCTTAAAGGGGCATATGAGGTCAGAATGGTGTTTGTTAGTAAGAAAAAGCAAAAAATTACGGGACATTGGGTACAAAAGGGGTGAATCTAGTCGAAAAAGAGGCATACAGCACAAATATGGAAACAACTCAAGTGCCAACACTAGATATGAAAGGTTAGAAAGGTCTGCCTTCATCGCTCGGATTCACACAAGTGACAATATCCTTACGTTTCATGACGTAGACGGTTCCGAAACACCAGTTAAGCCGTTGCGTCCACGAGTGAACAGGGCCAGCTATGTAGACCGGTTCAAAGTTTCAGCTTCATCCAAAGTTCATCCCGACTTGCGCACAAACAAGATCTATGTCCCTGCTCTACTGCAAACTATGATGTCAACTGAAAATAGAAAACATAGATTGTGCAATAGCAAATGTAGGGGAGACTTGGTTATCGATGGCGTTGCATCCATAAAGTGGGGCTTTGGATGGAAAGAGAGGCTGAAATGTACCAGATGCCTATATGTTGGCAAGCACTACAAGCTGTTCAATGAAGTCAATACCAAGGGCAAGGGAAGGAGATCAGCAGAGATCAATATAGGCTTCCAGATAGGTGTGGCCAGCACTTCCATGGGAACACAAGTTCGCGCAGAATAATGAACACTAGCAATATCATTGCACCTACTCCTAATGCGATTGCAGAATCAAAGCAAACAAAGTGTGTGCTGCCCTGAAGTGCTTAAATGAGAAAAGCTGGCAGCCGTACGGAAGAACTTAGTTGCTGAAACGCACAAATTGGACAAAAAGACGCCTCTATGGTCAACGTTGAAGGGGACACATGCTACAACAACCCCATTTTCAACTCCGACGCAACACCGTTTCAAGCCGGTAACCATTGCTGTCACCACCATGTGTGAAAACAACACTAAAAACAAACAAATCTTGGAGTACACATAGCAAATAAACTTTGCAGAGCTGCCGCAGTGCTCAGAAATAAGGGTAAACAAGTTGAGTGCCCCAATCATAGGGGGCATTGCTCGGCAAATGTTCGGAACGTGAACAAATAGGGGATGAGGGGAAATGGAACAGGTCTTTAAGTACCCAAGCTATCCCAGGATATTAAAATAGCCAACTTCACATGTGATGGTGACAGCAGAGCTTTTCAAGGAGTAAGCAGATCTCAGAGCCACAGAGTAGGCCATTTAAAGGACCTCAGGCATTTAGGCAACTCCCTGAAGCGAGAGATAAACAAAGCGCCATTCTCTAAGGACATGCTGCGGGGCCATACAAGGTCAAGTGTTAGAAATCGGTTTGCGCTGTCAGTGAAATCCAGATGTATGGCCGAGCTGAAGCGGCTCACAGGACACATCAGGGCAAAATTGAGACTTTGAAGAGGGTAATGCCAGATGGTGATATCCACTATTGTGTTATGCTTCCGCGGTTACTGCGAGGAAATCAGTGCGCCAAGAACAGTTACGTTTGTTCGGGCAATAAAGGCAAGCAAAAAACTTTATGCCAGCAAACGTCAAGGTGAAAATGGTGGCCAGTGACCAAGAAGTACTGAAAAAGTGTATAGAAATGGTGCTTGGTCCCAGGCTCTGGAAGCCACCAAACTTCTGACCACAACAACAGAAATGTGAAGCGTGCAATAGGTCCTATCAAGCAGTGACCCCCAAAAATGTCACTTCTCACGTAACTGTGTAGGTCGTATACATGGGCAGGGTACACAAATTGAACCAGGGTATGCGGACTCAGTACTGGACAAGACAAGTGAGCTTAACGCAAGCTTAACACCGGGATCCAAGGTTAATCGGGCAGATAGGGCTATGAGGACCGCAGCATCGAAACCAAACGCGGCAGTCGAGAGTCCACCAAAGCACGTGCTTACGTGCAAGCACAAGGGGATAGAAATACAGACTGCCATGAGGAGATGCACTATTGCAGAGGAATAAGTGATCCTAAACCAGATTACAGCAGCCTGCCACACCTCCGCATCATAAATATGCGTAAAGAAGATGCTCACCTGCTCGCTGACTGCTGACTGCTGAACGACAGATGTACCCGATGCCGTCCTCACAGTGAACTGAAAGATTATGCAATAAACATAATAAAACCTGTAAAGAGTGAAAAATATATACATATGTATGCATGTGCTTAGTGCTTATAGGCTTGTGAATAATCATGTATATAATAATGCTGTTGTAATGCTTGTTTTTACGAAATAAACAGTCAGGAGCCGGACCATGTCCATTGCATTTTTTAAATTGGTAACATGTCCTTCGATCAATATTTGTCGACAGAGGCTCATAGTCAAATGACACGCATTAACGCACAGGCTGTGGCCACACAGATGACTGACCAAGTCATTTCGGCCCAGTGCAACCCTTAGGTGACACATAACCGCTACTCTGTGTGCCAAGTATGACCGGCCCTTGTCATCAGAGGGCATTTCACCCATATTCTGCCATAATAAGGCCGGTTTCCATTGGTGGTACATCCTGTCCAGACTAAACAGTCTGAATCTGGGCTTTTAAAGCATTGTTCAACTAGTCTCTCCCTGCAATTGTACCCAAAAATCATGTTTGCCTTCCATTTTTAATTTTAACAGACGACGCACTTGTTTAACCCAAAGTGAGTTTAGGTCACAATACACCAAACTAGTTTCCTTATATATTTCAATGTAAAGCGACCCACTTTAAGCCAAAATAAAGTCAACATTTTGCGCATACAGACCCCCAATACCCATACCTTTCTGAAAGAGCATTCTTAGCTGAATTGAATAAGAATAAAAAAGGTATGTCATGTACAATGCAAGAAAGAACTTACCTCAAATCAAAATGGACTGTTTTTTCTCAGCCTTTTTTTAACCCCTACTCTCCAGAAAAGAGGTGTCGCCAAACCGTGTTGTTTCCCCTTGTAGTCTCGAATCTTAAACATGACATTGATTGATTAGTGCACACCAATGCCTTACCTAGTAAGAAGAAAAGTTATTATGCGAAAGAAACACAGCAACACATGTTTTAAACCATAACAGCATATCTTCCTTTGATGTACTTTTAATTTTTTTAGAGAGTACAGCCCTTCATGAAGAATTTATTTAGTGTATTGTAACCTATAAGAGCCAGATATTATGCATATAATATATAATTCCTTGCATATAAGTATATAACTATGATTACCCACCACACCATACCAATTTTGGGCCATGATATCTTTTCATTTGGCAATCATACATCCTTTTCCTAACACAACCCCTTTTCAACCAAAGCGGGGCCTGATAAGCCTTTTTCTGGCTGAGCTACGCTAGCACTTTAGGGCGGTTTTTTCAACTTTTCAGATAAATGTACAACTAAAAACATCAGAAACATGCAGGGGG